>NC_056726.1:1441494526-1441524900 GCF_019279795.1 Protopterus annectens
CGCTCCATGAATGTTTTTGTGTTTTTATGTGTGGATTTTGGTGGTGTACATTTAGTGAGACTGTGATGAGTGTGGTGTGGTGCAAGTGTTTACCTTCTCCTCTTGACTGTCAAGTTCAGTCTTGATTGGAGAGAGCTTTACCTCCAGTTTGTCTAGATAAGTGCATATCTCACAGGTTGTAGTGTTGAGTGGTAGGAGGAGAGGGTTGTCTGTGTACGAGGCAATTTCTACATTGCCCAAAGATGTCCAGATTCATCAGATAGACAGGAGAGAACACTGGGAGCTGACCCTTGGACATGCCTGAATACAAAACTATTTTCCTCTAGATAAGTGAGGAAAGTGAGTACAAGAGCTGTTTTTCTCTAAGCAAGTGAGGAAAGTAAGTACCAAAACTGTTTTCCTCTAGGTAATGAGGAAGGTTGAGTGCTGTAGTAATTAGTAGGTTATTTAGTGCTTACAAGTTCTAAACAAGTGCTGATCACGAATAAGCAAATTCAAGTGCTAAAACTAAGAATCTGTATCTGAAGTAAACTAGTTACAGGAAAGGGGTGAAACAAGTGCAAATGTGGGCTTTTAAATCAGAAAGTTGAGAGAGATGGAAAACTGCCCAAACGGCCAATAACTACAATTTTTGGGCCAGAACCACTCCTTATGTGGTACATAGGTTACCTAGTGCTTACCAGTCCCACTGATAAGTTAGAAGGCTTCCCTCCAACAGAGAAAGCTTGGGGGGGGGGGGCTCAGAAGCTTACATACAGTCCTGGATACAGCAAATCTGAATCTGGACTACACTAGTTACAGGAAAGGTTTTATATATATATATATATATATATATATATACATATATATATATATATATATATATATATATATATACATACAGAAATGTAGCTAAAACAGCAGTAAAAACAATTCAAATGCAGTGCAAGCTAGCACACTTGAGTATGTAGCAATGTTAGACCAAACCGTTTAAAAAATGCAATTAAATTAAAAATTACTAAAAACAAGTGCAGAAGGAGTCTATTAGGTAGAATGAGGTAAAGAGATGGGACTGGGGGTAGTGTCCCAGATCAATCTACAGTGGGGGCGGGCAACTGCAAAAGCCTCCAAATTTAAACAACACAGGAATAGAGAGGGTGGGTATGGGAAAACCAACACCTTCAGCAGAGATCTGAAAAACTATACAGTGAAGCAAAAATAACAGAGCACAACCCTGAAGTCAGCCAGCAATGATATAAAATTAGTTAAACAACAATTACCAGTACACAACTCTGAAGTGCCAGAAGAATATACTCAGCTCTGTATATCTCCAGATAGTTTGTAGAGCACTCTGTCAGGACACAGGAAGGCTGCAGCAATGATATGCAGACTTTTGAGAGGTGCTAACAGGAACAACTGTGCATTTCTTATACATGTAATTGCATTGCTTTTCCTCCTGTATCCCAGACTTGATTGGACAAGATTATCACTGCTTCTTCTGGCATTAATTTTCAGTTACAGCCCAGAAATGATGAAATAATTTAAATCTTACTCCAAGGCAAGCATTTAAACAAGCTTTATGCAGGTAGCAGAAACAACACTTTGGCTCAGATCATTAACTTTCCATTGCAAAGACTAGAATAAATTTGAAGAAAGTAGAAAAAACAGGCCAAATGATAATATCAATATTTCATACAACCATATAATAGAGGCAAAGGACAGATTTAAGGGATTACAGTTGGTAATGGAGTGTTGAATAACTATGTAAAGAAGATGAATAGAAAATTGTGATATTGTAAAGGTTCTCATTTCATTGACAAAAAAGTATTTTTATCTTGGCTGGAGAGGCCAGCTGTGTTTTAATATTGTTTTGTTTCAACAATTTTATTATTGGCCAGACTTTTTCCCTTTGTTCTAGTATTCTGGAAGAATAATCATTGTCAAACCTTATCAGGCTTTGATTGTATTTTAAGGGTGATTTTTTCCAAGCAGATTTTAATATTAGTTCCTTGTCCAGAAATGAAAGAAATTTTATAACTATGGATCTAGGAGGAGTATTTGTTGAGTTAGAAGCAGGTTTCCTCAGTGCTCTATGCACCCTTACAATTCCAAATGAAAGCCCCTCTTTCAAGTCTAAAAATTCAGGAATCCAGGTTGTTAAGAATGAAATAATGTCTTCTCCTTCAGTGTTTTCATGTTCTCCTTCAGTGTTTTCAGGCAGATCAAAGATCCTTATGTTGTTTCTCCTTTCTCTGTTTTCTAAGTCATCTATTTTGTTAAGCAGCCATGTATTCCATTTAAGCAGAAATTATTTTTGGAATTCTTCTTCTTTGAGTCTCCCTTCAGTGTCATTATAGAAGTCTTTATATTTGTTATTTTTGTATGGTGTTGCTGTAATAGTTCCTTAAGAGTATCAGTCTGTTTTTGAGAATTTAATTTTAGGTTTTCTAAGTCATTTTTAAAGCCATCCATCTTAAAAGATAGTTCTATAAGGTAGATGTCATCAATTGCAGTTCTTTATTCAAAGTAGCATCTGGATGAGAATTCCTTGAGTTGTTCATATTCAGTGACTCAATATATCTCCATGTTACTTGACAGGAAAATTGTTGTATCTCTCCACCAAAATTGAAATTTATGCAGTTTAGTAGTTTATCTATAGATTTCTGACATTTTAAACTTGAAAATAATACATTTTCCCATATTATTATACTTGTTTATGGAGCTCTTAAAATTTGCTGCTCTTAGTTAGCCATCTAGGCTTAACCTCCCAGGTCAGCCTTTTTTGAAAAAGTAATATAATGGCTGAATTCCTAAATTTAGATTGGCTTGTTTGCTACATGATTTCTTCAAACCAATTCTACCTAGTTGCAAAGTGGGATAAAGGCAAAAAGCTGGGTCTAGTATTTATGAAATTAATATAAAAAATAAAGAAGTTAATTTTCTGTGTAGATTCATAAATTCCATGTTTCACTGGTGAGGCTGCATAAATCCAATCCTCCTGTTGGCAGTCAGAAGCAGTCCTGTGTAAGTGAATCTATACCATGTTCTGTAACAACAGGTAAGTGATTTTTAATGCAGTACGCCAGGTCAAAAGTAGTAGTAGCACAACCAAACACATTCAAAAGTGATATAAATTTATAGTAATGCCAGAAATATGAGATATTCCCTCTTCTAATTTCTACTGTAGTTCTGATGTAATGCTATGGTTCAAAGAGTGTTTCTGCTTTATCGTAGTTACCAGGGTCATAAACACAGGCTTTTCATAAAAAAACGTGCATGTGGGCTGTCAGCTCTGAAATTCTTAAAAATGGCCCCTCCCAGGAACCAAGCCTCCTGATGATGAGAACAAATACTGTTTTCAGGAAATTGCTGCAAGTGGCAGATTAATCATCACATTGTTTAGTGGTTTGCTGCTAGCAAAACAGTTCTGCACTTTCCATATAAGGGTTTATAGTAGTTAATGCCATAAAAAGATTGCATAACCAATATTGACCAAAAAATGATTTGTGAACTTCCAGACAATGAGCACCTGTGGTAAAACCTTCAAACTTTTCTCATCTATGTTCACCACACAGATACTAGGTTCATGGAGGCAGGATCTTCCACTGATTATGTTTAATATCGATAAACAATTTGGAATGAGCCGTTTCACTTCCCAGAAATAAAAAGTCTTTTCTTTTTTTTGCTCTGCATTGAACATTTTCTGGTGCTGTACTGCAAACATTTGAAGAAAAAAATTCAAATAAACAAACAGCAAAATGAAAAGAGAAACACAACATATGTCATAAAGCTTACCATATCAGAGTGCTATATAGTTTCCCAAAATATTATTATAAACGTCTTTTTTCAAAATGTTTAAGAAACGGAGGGATAAAAAACAAGGAAGGGAATGTATAGAAGCTATTTGTTATTAAACCAAAACGGATGCCTGATAATATAAAACATTATTTATAAGAGACCACAAGAAATTCTGGCAGAAAAAAATAAAAAGAGGAGTAAGATATATATTTGGTGATTGTGGGCTTCATCCCTGGTCATGATATTACTCTTTATAATACTGCAGTATAATAAGGGCTAACTCCATCCATAGCTTATTGTTTAAATGAGGTAGAATTTTGTCAACTTTTAAATGTATGCAAATCAAACGCATGGTTTCTTGGCATTCATCTATGTATTCATTTACCAAAATAAATATTGCATGCTGTGTTTCTTGTGTAATGTTTTTCATGTTCTTCTGCTGTCCACTCCACTTTAACTCTACTCTCAAGGTCATATTGAAAACATTCACAGACTGGTTTAACCAGAAATGGGTTAAATACCTTCCTTACATTTTTTCTTTTCATTCATAAAAGTGACCAAAGAATACACTCTTTTGCCATTTAGCAACTTTATAATCACAGTGTGGGGGGAGGGAGTGCACATTGACTTAATTTGTGATGAGAGGTGCAGTGATTGTGATTCACACAAGGAGCCTTTTTTGGGTATGTGTTGAATTTCAGGACTAAATTTGGCAGAACATCAACAAAAGCTTTGGTATGACAAGATAGCACCAGCCCGATAATATGCATCAGAAAAAAAGTTAATATTATTTATTTGTGTTTAAAAAACATAAACTGTAATAATTACCAAGGTGTCATTTCATTGTTGAAGATATGTGGCAGATTTGTTAAGCTAAAGACAAATGCACAAAGTCTTCCATATCCATATGATGAAGACCTCCCATGATTCAGAGACACTAGCATTTAGTATGTTCAGTAGGGTATAAGGAAATTCAGATTAAGATATGATAGTAGATCTCCTTGAACTCATACCTCACTGGATAAAAATGCAAATGTTCTTTCCTTACAAGGAATTGAGTAGTGTAATTTATCACCCCAAGAGCTAATTATCTTGAACACTTTTTCAAGAAAGCTGGTTTGAGGTCTACAAACAGGGGAGAATGTAGAGAACTTGTATAAAGCTAAAGCATTATAATTGCATTCAGATGAGAAATATGACAACTTGCAACAATCTTTCAGTAAATATACAGAGAGTGAAAGTAAAATAATCTTTATATCTTGCTGCATTTAGAAAGTAAATTGTAGAAAATATATGAGATATATGCATTCATTTTCACTGAAATTGCATCAGAGCTGTTAAAGACTGGAATTGATTTTTTTCTAATGTACACACAAAAATGTACACATTTGCAGTGCTTAACGTTTATAGCTTTTCGAAATGCTGCTTCAGGCCAAGACAATGTACCTTACGTGTCCTTCCCCTAAGACGTATATGACTATGAAAACATAAAACCTTACACTGAAAATGAAGAGAAACAGGAACTACTTCCTAAGGTACTTTTAATTTGAAAGAAAGAGAGACGTTTAGTCAATTATTATATTCTTCCTTGATTTTAAGTGTGCGCAAATGGACTGCTTTCCTGGAATGAGCTCATGCTGAAAAAATGCATTTCCTGAGAGATGGTGCAACTACAATTTGAATTTATAATTTAGAGGTAGCTAGAGAGAGACAAATCTATATTCTGTCAGTTTAAACACATTTGCTTTGTGTTTTCTTTGTGCAAGTATATAACTGCTTATATATTTAATGTTATAAAGTACATTTATTAATGTTATCAAATTTAAGAAAAGTTTTTTTTATTCAGTTTTTATATGCTTATAACTAGTTGTTTGTTTATTAGCTTAAGGATATCTGTATTGGACTGAAGTAAACTCATCCATTAATTTCTGCATTTCAATGAGTTACCGCTCAAGTTATTACTACCATACCAATATTTAAAGACTGGCTTATTTTAAGGGTAAGCATTGTGTCCTTGATATGCTAAAGTTATCTATCTGGTTTCAGTGCCACTGAAATAATATTAAATGGGTGTGGATAGTGGATAGGTATCATACATTTCTCATGTAAAATATTGTGCATTTGTACTGTTGTCCAGAAACAGTTTTCAACTGCTGTTGGTAAAATAGCACTGGAAGACATTCGGCTAGAAATCCTGGAGAGCCAGAGGTGATACCTCTGATCATCAGCAGCTAGTCAATATAAATCTTATTTGAACTGGCAGTGATCTACTATATTATCTTAAGGCCAATCATCACTCAAATTACCTTTGGTTATCAGCTGCGTGGATTTTGAGACCATAATCCCTGACCATCACATATAAATTGATGCCAGTGGTGTGGATTTAAAAGTTGTACCATGGCAGCCCAGACAACCTCAACTTAGTTATCTACTCTGATCTTTGGAGGTAGAAATGTAGTCAAATCACTACATTTACCAAGCATCTAGCAAAGAACAGGCAGGCATATGCTGCTCCAACTGCAATTATATTCTCAGCTCTGCTATTCTGTTGACATTAACCTTCCCTGTCAATGTGCAGAAGTGGTACTGAAGGTCCATAGAGTGATATGAGCACATACATTAACCACGCAAGCTGGGGGGATAGCGTTGCATACAAACTCCTCTAGCACTGTATAATCACGATGCAGCTTAAGTTGGACAGATCCATAGTTTATATCTGAGGCCATGAAAACAAGGTCCCTGGTCATATATGGCTTACGACAGACCCTCAAGCTGCTGAGACATGATGTACCTTAGCTCAGCAGACAATGAGATAACAAAACTTATTGCAGGGTACAATAAACCTTTATGTCAATCTAGATGATGACCTGTCTATGATCAGCTCTCATCTTGTCCAGTGGCAGGTTCCTTCCTGGACAAAGGAGGTGATTTGAGAAGCATGGAGGAGACAAGGATTGTAACTGGCAGGCAGGCAAGGAGGCAAAAGACACATGCAAAAATATGACTAAATTACGTAATAATCTGGTCATGGTTTTGAGTCCCTCCCTTTGTTCAGGGACCACGTGGGTCTAATCAGGTTTTAGCTTTTATGTAGGTGTTGTGCCATCCATCTCATCAGGAGAATGAATGGGTATGGCTCTCACCCTGTAAATAAATGAATGGGTTTAAAGGAGGTATCCCAAGGCTGAGGGCTCCATGGTCTGTGTAGATACAAAAATGAGGCCAAGTAAAGAAAAGGACTGGTGTTAACATTTAAATGCACTCTGTGGACATCAGACTCACAAAAGCAAATGACAAAATCAGAGTAGGTAGAAGAACTATGAATACCTCGTAGTGCAACATTTGATAAACTAGTAATGACAAAACAGTCCTAGGAGTAGATGAAATAGCTGGGGAGAAATAATGTGGAAAGACAACAAACTAATGGCAATCAACTTGCCACAACACAGAGAAGAAAAAAAATCTACCACTACAAAGAAGGTGCATATGAATACTTAAAAGCTCTGCTGTGCATCCAAGTAAAATAGAAATAATAATATTCTTTTAGAAAAAATGATAGTAACAAGCAGCATAAACAGGAATGAAGAAAAGAAGAAATATATCCAAAACTTTGATAACTCCTGTAATGCAGGTCACTCATCCAAAATGCTGTAGTCATTTCCAATGCCCAGACTTATTTCAAACTCCATCAACTACAGCAGCAACCAAGGGCTTTAACACACTATTCTTAAATCACTGGATCTAAGATAAGAACAAAGCAGCATACCCAAACCTATAAAGTGCAATTCATGACTGCAGTCAAGCATAACTGCAAGTAAAACAAAGAAATACAAAACCATCTGCATGAGTGCAAACTAGACTAAACAGATCTGTAACACAAAGCAGTAGCTCAGAAATGGCAAAATAAGTCAGAACCTATGAACAACAATAAAGCAGTGAAAATATAAAGCTACCTGACATGATGCACATAAATCTAGTTATACATCCAAATATCAGAGACCACAGATCAGAAACATAGGTTCATAGATGCAAGCTGGCATTAGAATATGAGCATTCAGACATTTAGATGTCCATCAGCAGCCTCAACAGAAGCAACTAGAAAGCATCTACAAGGACATGCATCAGTGTGGGTAGTTTGAGTGTTTTGTAATAACTAAAAATGGCAGCATGGTGATCTAAAAGCAGGATAGTTGGATACAGCTCAGTACAAGATTTACAAGCCAGAAAGAAAATCTGCCACAAATAGCCTTAAAATGCAGTTGGTAGCAAAAGAAAACATTAAGAAAAAATACTCAGTGGGTACATGTTGCTATATTGCTGCATAGCGTATAACACTGTATTTGCTCTTTAGGTGTTGTAGAAAGTAAGATGAAGGATAAGTCCATCAGATTCAGAGCAGGCTGTTTTACAACTGATTTGATCTTTGCAGTGAGATAGGTAGTGGATAAGATGATACAGATAACCAATTGGTCATTCATTGACTTGGAGAAAGCATATGACAATTCTCCGAGAAAGCTAACTTGGGCAGTCTTGCAATGGTTCAAAGTCCCAGAGACACTGGTAGAGTTATTGTAGGCTATGTACATAGACATAATAACATAATTACATACAGTGTTCAGACTCACAGATGAGTCTCAGAGGGGTTCCCAGTAGAAGTAGGTGTGCATCAGAATTCAGCTCTGTGCGTACTCTTGTTCTTACTGCAGCTGGATTACCTGAGCATAGAAGACAGATGGAACAGTTCAACAAAACTGCTGTATGCAGAAAAATGCAATAGTAGAAGCGCACCTGAACAGAAATGTCAGCAAATGACATGGAATAGAATGCAAAACTAGAAGTACATGGGTTTAAACTGAACAGAGATAGGATAGTAGTTATACAGCAAATGGAAACATCAGAAAATGAAAACGGAGTTGGAAGTTATGAAGCAGAACATCGTCAAGTATTTGTGAAGGGTGGTTGAGGCTGCAATCAGTTGTTGCAAATTGTCTAGGGTACTGTATGACCAAACAATGCCAAAGAAGTGGAAAATTAAATTGTATAAAACAGAGGTGCAACCAGCACTTCTATATGGCAATGAAGCAGAAGAAGCTTGAAGTGATGGGGTCAAAGGGCCTGATGTGGATGATATGAGTAGTAGGAAGCAAAGTTTAGAAAAGTTAAAGAAATGAGGATATCAGAGAATTAGCTGAAGCAGATCCAATTACAAAGGTCAAGGAAAACAGACTATAATGATTCAGTCATGTGCAAGAAAACAGAAGACAGTTGGAAAATGAGATATGGGAGAGACAGGAAGATACCAAGAAGAGAAGAGGATGTCCAGCCAAGAGAGGAAGGGATTAGGGATTGTGTGAGAAAAGAACTGTGACATGCAGAAATGGAGACCCATCCTGATCAGTTGAGGAAACACCCCAATGCAATGGAAAAATGGGAAAAAATATGTTAGTGATGATGATGAGGGTGCAGTGTAGAAGCATTGTTAGAAGGACTGTCCCTGGAATAAAGTACAAAGCAATCAAAGAAGGTTAAAAATGTATCAGGCAAGAAAAAGGTGATGCATGAAGAAATGATAGAGGAAGAAGATACAAAAAACAAAAGTCAAGAAATGGAAAAATAGGATAAGTGTACAGAATAATACAGGAATATACCATTAGGATAAGCGTACAGAATAATATAGGAACATACCATGCTTGGCTGTGGTCTGTGCTGGGATTAGCTCACAATTGTTCTGGTTTGGTGATCACAGCAAAGTCAGTAATCAGACTTTAAAGTCAACTATGGGTAAGATGCAGGGGAAACCACATTCAAACATTATGCATTCCTGTCATACTCTGTCTTACTCTTCTATTTATTTATTAGGTTGTGTGCTGCTTACAATTTTTTATTTTGTATAATTTTTTTTTTTTTTTTGCTGATATGGTAGTTTTTATTCTTATATAACATTTTAATGATAGCATACTACTAAATAATTTTGAAGTGTTTAATCGAGTGAGTGAATCTTTTCATGTACTGGAGAGCATTGAAGAAATTTTGAATGTTTGTTTCCCTGCAACATGCAAAAAGATAAATACATATATAAGCAGACCTCCATGCGCATTTATTCATCCAGACATACATGTGCATATGCACACACAAGCGCACAAACACACACCAGCAAGCGCACACGGACGCACACATGCACACATATATTAGTCTATATGTCAAAAGGATCAGACTTATCTGAAGTAGGAGATCTGATGAACCAGCCATTTGAACAAATTACGAATCTGACACTATGCAGGCGTGACTGAAAGAAAGAAACATAAGCTGTTTATATTTCCCTGTTTTTGTGCTGCTTGTGTGTGTTACATATAAGATGGTCTTTTTAGCTTAGTTTTGTTTTAGCAAAGAAAACAACTTTTTCTACAGAAGTGTTTACTTGAGCTCTATCTTTATGTTGCATTAATGCAGAAATGGTAATCATGACAGCTTTAGTCTCATTTTGTGAGCATTTTAATTAGAAGGTAGTTATTGCAAATCAGTAACTAGGTACTCTAAAGCAGTTTATTTATTTATTTGACATTTGTTAACCTGGATAGTCCATCTGAGCAAAAGCCCTTTTTCAGTGGAGAACCGGGGAGGAAAAGTTCCACAGTACAAGTAAGCAAGAAAAATTTATAAAAATTGAAGTTGAATACAATATACAATAAAACAGTTAAGCAAATGTAGATAAAGCTCCACAGTACAATATAGTAAGAGGCATTATAACATTGAAGAGAAAACATAGGAAAGAAATATACAATAAAACATTTAAATGGATTTACATAACACACTGGGTTATCCTCAGAGGGTAACTGTACAATACAGAGCAGTTGTTAATTGAGTTATGGTAGCAGGGAAGGGAGAAATAGAGAGGATAGTGGTAGAGAAAGGGGTGGATTCATGGGGGATGATTACGGAGACAAATCCATGTGCTATTAAGGTACCTTTTGAGAGTTTTTTTGAATTTGTGGATGTGGGAAATATTTCTAAGGGTCATGGGGAGCTTGTTCTTTGCAAGAGCAGGGAAGTAGCTGTAGAGATTCTGTTCAATAGATTTTTTAGGTTTGTGAATTTGTATGAGACATTGGTCAGAGCTTCTGAGGAATCAAGGGGGGGGGGTTATAGAGGGAGACAAGTGAGGAAATGCTAGGGCAAAAGGAGGGCTTATTCAGAATAGTACAGATAATGAGGAGTTGGATAAATAAGAGTTGGTTAAGAAACGCTAGCCAGCTGAGTGTCTGGAGAGTGTGACAGTGGTGTGATCTTGAGGGCAGATTGGCTACAAATCTAGCAACTTTGTTGTAGGTGGTTTCAAGTTTGGAATGCAGTGAGGACTGTAAGTTGGTTAAAATTTGAGAGCTGTAAAAGAGGTTGGGGAGAAGATAAGTTTAGGCTAGGGAGATCCTGGAGTTGGGTGTGAAGAACCTTTTGTTTCTTTAGGGTAAACCAAGCTTTTGGTGGGTTTTCCTGATGCAGTTAAGTACATTTTAGTTGACCGTGCACTATTACTCCAAGCAGTTTAGTGTGGGATTCAGCTATGATCATAGTGTTGTTGAGGGAAGAGATGGTGAATGAGGATTTAAGATGGTAAAGGTATTTTGGGAGGAAGAGAAGAAGTTTTGTCTTTTTAGGGTTTAGTATGAGTTGGTTGTTAGTAAGCCATGTTTCAGTGTGGTTGAAAGATATTTGTGTCAGGGTTAGCAGGTCAGTGGGACTGTCAGTGATAGAAATTATGGTGGAGTCATCTGCGTACTGTATGAGGGAAGACTGAGGACAGGATATATGAAGTTGGTTAGTAAAAATGTTAAAAATAGGGGGACTAAAATAGAGCCTTGAGGGACACCCATTTTGATGGGGAGAAAAGGAGAAAGACCAGAGAGCCATTTTACAGATTGCAGCCTGTTTGTAAGGTAGCTATTGAACCAGGAGATAGTTGCTGAGGAGAGGTTGAGTTGACAGAGTTTGGACAGGAGGATGGGGTGAGAGACAGTGTCAAAGGCTTTGGAAAGATCTAAAAAGATGCATGACACTAGTTTATCATTGTCTCTTGCTAGGGAGATGGAGTTAGTAAAGGAAATAAGTGCAGTAGTGGTACTGTGGTGAGGGTGGAAGCCATGTTGCGTAGGGGTATTTATGTTTTCATGAATAAGGTAAGCTGAAATGTGTTTATAAACACAGTGCTCAAGAATTTTGGAGAGGGGAGAGAGTATGGCAATATGCTGATAATTAGAGTGCTCAATAGAATTTCCACCTTTGTGGATTGGTATGGTGTGGAACTTTTTCCAGATGGCAGGAATGGTGGTTTCACTAATTGAGTGGTTTATGAGGATGGAAACAGAATATACTATGGAGTCAGCATCAGCTTTTAGGAAGAGAGGAGGTAGGTTGTCAGCTGAAGGGGAACATGTTTAAGTTTGATAAGAAGTTTTTTTGATGTAGCTTGTTGGAATGGGTTTTAGTGAGAAAGAACTGTTTTGCAGGTGGGGGTGGTGGTGGGTGTGGGGCTGGTTGGGTGGACAGTTTGTATAAGTTTGCCAATGGAATCTGTGAAGTATGAATTGAAAATTGAAGCAGTTTCTAGGGGTGTGTTACTGGGGCAGGGGTTGGACTTGAAGGATTTCCCGGGTGGAGAATTTTGTTGACAGTATTCCAACATTTGTTAGGGTTTCCGGGTTCAGTATCTTGGGGTGAGAGGTTGTAGTTCTTTTTGTCAGAGTTTATGTATTTTTAGTTACAATTTGGAGTTTCCTATATTGTTGGTAGTGTGTGGGAGATTTGGTCTTAGTCCAGAATTTCCAGGTGCAATCTCTGTTATGGATTAGAAACCAAGTAGAGTTGGAGAGCCAAGGGGAACACCATGATTTGACTCTGACAGTTCTGAGAGGGGCAAGGACATTCAGAATTATTAGAAAGTCGGAGTTGAATTGAAGTACAGCTTCATCTAGAGGTAGGGAAAAGAGGAAAGATCAGTTAATAGCAGAAAGAGAATTACTGAATGTGTCCAGGTTGAAGTTGATTAGAATTCACACTCTCTAAATTTATGAGGTCTAGAGAGGTGGTGGAGAAAATCTTTGGACACGTATAGGGGAGTGGTCACTGATTGAGTCTGATAGGGATTCAGGGTGGTGACAGATGTCAGGCTTAGAGACAAGTATCCAATCCAAGATAGAGCAGGTCTTTGTGGGTTTATAAAGAAAAGTGGGTGAAAAGATAAGTTGGGTGTATCCGTATAGGTTTATGCTGGTGGTGGGAGAGTTAAAGATGATAATATTATCAATTCATTATGTATATTGTCAGACAACCACTGGAGGATTTCTTCTAATAAGGGTTTGTTCTCTCCAGGGGGTATATAGATGGAAGCTATGGTTAAAGTTTTATGATTGCTGAGTTTGCATTTGACCATATTGAGTTCAGCTGGGTGAAAGAAGGGGGGAGGGTTAATTGGGGGAGACATGGATAGGAGGTGAGAGTACATAATGACAATACCTCCACCTTTTTTGTGCATTCTGTCCAGGTATAGAATGTTGTAACTTGGGGGAAGAAATTCTTTGTCTACATCATGTGGTTTGAGCCAGGTTTCAGAGAGACTAACTATATTGGGGGAGTATTGAGCTATCCAGGTGTGGAATTCAGTTATCTTGTTAAGAATGCTATGGATGTTGACTGAATAGAAGGAGAGACGTTTGACACTAGGTTTAGGTACCTCCTGAAGTGTTTGTGAGGTATTAGTAGGACTTGAAGAGTTAGAGTGTGGGCCAGGGTTTCGGTGAATGTCACCTGACAGTTGAAGGATGTTTACCGGGAAAAAGAGAAGTGATGTATAGGGGTTAGGGTGAGTTAAATTTCTGTTTAATTCTGTGGAAGGAGGGGAGTTTTGGAGCCAGTTTTATTTTGGGGAGATCGTATTTGGTACAGGATAAGAGGGAGAATGAAAAGGGAGAGGTGTAGTGGCTGTTGGTGTCAATTGTGTTATGAGAGGAGATGGGAGTGGAGGGCAGTAGGTTTAGCTGGGTGTGATAGGAAGTGAGGTTGTTTAGGAGAAAAAGAAGAAAGGATAAGAAGAGAGGGAAGAACATACTGGAGGGTTAGGTGAATATGAAAGGGGTAGATGTTAGAGGGTAGGTGTATGATAATAGTAAGCTAGAGGAGAGGTTATGAGAGTAGTGAGTAAAGGTGGGAGGAGTGAGGTGCAGTGAGTGGAGAGGTGGGAGGGGTTATTTTAAGAGGGGTAGGATGTGACTGGTTGGGGATAACAGGAAGGTGGGGATCATGGAGGGTGGGGTTAAGAAGGGTAGTTACAAAGGTAATTGAGGTGGGGGTGGGTTAGAATGGGGCAGGGTAGGGGAATGGAGTGAGCCTGAGTGAAGCGATGGTGAATGGAGCAGGCAGAAACTTTGAGGCAGCTTGCCAGACCACAGTAGAAACAATCAGTTAGCAATGTGTGCCTCAAGACAGTGGAGCAGTTAAGAGTAGGCAGTTCCATGAGGTAAGAAACTTATGCAGATGATAGCAACCTAACGCATTCTGTTTTATTAGTTCTGTACAGTTTTGCAGCTCTTGATATTAACAGTTGCTAAAAAGAGAGAAGAGTGGAGGGAGAAAGTTCTGGGAAAAGGGTAGGGGAGTCCAACACTATTTGTTTAAGTTAGTGAGCATGCCACTTGTCAAATAAGCACTAAAGTGTTTCACTACAGAAACTTGCCTAGTATACCAGGAAGATGATGGAAACTAATAGTTTCCCTGCAGATGAGATGAACCCTTGTATTTCTTGCCACGAGGAAGCTGCAAAGGGGTGGGAGATCCAGTTAAGCAGGGTTAGTCGAGTGTGCTCACTGGGAAATTGAAAACAGCAGCTGTATCTTCAGCTAATTTTTTAACATTACTGGATCACAGATATTGGGTAACACCGTGAAATACTGCAAATGGTAGTCATTTGCTTAAATATCTTCATTAAGCTGCACTGATGTTTTTTAGTAAATATAGAAACCACTCTTCATGACATGAATGAGTAAATAATTTACTCACAATATAAAAACAGTTTTAGCCGATGAGAGAATACTTTGTGATTTGATCATCATATAATTATTTTTATTTACAACAGGTTGATTGGGTCTACTGGTGAATTTTCAGCTATGAATACTGTTAAACAAAAGTAGTAGAGCAGTGTAACAATATAGTCAGTAATGAGGGGAAACATGCAGGCATGCTGCATGGGAGAAGCATTAAGAAAAAGTGTGTCAATAAGTAAGAAGAGTTTGCAGTACTGAAAAGGCAAAAAGATGATGGAAGTGGAATTTGACCCCACAAGAGCCAACTCCCAATCATTTTCACTAAAAATGTTGTCTTTGCACAATAGCATCTGATCACTACATTCAGCTCCGATACTGCATAGGCTCTGCCATAAAAGCCAACTTCTAAACATTTTCACTGATAATTTTGTCTTTGCACAATAGTTTCTGGTCACTACATTGAACCCTGACACTTCCTAAATTCTGCCATAAGGGCTAACTTCCAAACATTTTCAATGAGAATTTTGTCTCTGTACAATAGCCACTAGTCACTTGATCTGATCCTGATACTGCATAGGCTTTGCCACAAGGGCCAACTCCCAAACATTTTCACTAAGAAATTTGTCTTTGTACAATAACCTCTGATCACCACATCCTACCATGATACTGCATAAGCTCTGCCACAAGGGCCAACTCCTAAACATTTTCACTGACCATTCTGTCTTTGTACAGTAGGCTCTGGTCACTGCATCCGACCCAAATATTGCCTAAGCTCTGCCAGAAGGGCCAACTCCCAAACATTTTCACTGACAATTTTGTCTTTGTGCAATAGCCTCTGATCACTACATCCAGCCCCGATACTGCATAGGCTCTGCCATAAAGCCAACTCCTAAACATTTCACTGAGAATTTTGTCTTTGTACAATAGCCTGTGGTTACTACATCTGCCCCTGATACTGCCTACGTTCTGTCACAAGGACCAACTCCCAAGCACTTTCAGTGAGAATCTTGTCTTTGTGTAATGTGAGCAAATTTAACTTGAAGAACCTTGCTGCATATTAAGTTCATCTAGGCAAATGTGTGCCTGCCTGTGCTGGAAATGAGTTTTTAACATTTCCATCCCAACAGAGTTGTCCTGGCACTCTAAGGACCTCTTACTAAGTTGGCCACTGTCCATTGTCTTGACCAGTAGATTACAGTGTATATGCCAGTTGCTTATTCTTCCTGGCCGACTGGTTTCTGCATTCAGGAAATGAAAGGGAATCTGTTCTACTTTGTACTGCTCTGCTAATGGATCTGTATCGGCTGTAAACTGAGTAGTCTCTTGTTATAATTTGTTGATGGTGGAAGAACATCAACACAGTTCTATTCCCCACACTACTCTAACAAAACAACAATCAAACCCCCAACCCTGGTAATCTAATTTTTGCTGCCATAAATGTTAGCAGCCTAAAAAAGACAGTTGCTGAACTACATACCTGGATTATTCAATATAAGCTCAATATTCTTGCTGTAACTGAAACTTGACTTAAACCTAGTGTGAAAGAGTGCAAAATTACACCTACCAACTAGAATATCAATCCAAAATTACACCTACCAGCTAGAATATCATCCGTAATGACCACATAAAGAGGAAAGCGGATGGTATTACTTTAATATTTCCCAATAAATGCCACATTTCCCCTTACAACAAATCAATACCAAAGTTCATTTCAGCAGAGCTTCTTATTTTCCTGAAATTAAAAAATTATAAGCAAATGTGCATTACTGTTCTTTACATCTCTGCTGCCAACAATACAGCTATACCGGAATATATCCTACATTGCATGTTCATAATAATTCCACAAGAAATACTACTACTAGCTGATCTGAATGTCAATTGGGTGAACATAAACTCCCCTACATCTAGTATGAACTTACTTGTTTTCATATAACTAATTGATAGCCCCACACATTATAGCAAGATATCAAATTCCCTATTAGACTGGATCCTAATATCAGAGCCTAGTAAATACACCACCTCAGGTACAATGTCTGACTGTCTCAGTGACCATCTCCCAATCTATACAACCAGACATCTTGTATGTCCTCATAAACAGCATGTTTATAAAACAACATGCAACCTTTCAAAGTTTAACCCATAAATGTTTGTTATTAACCTATCGTCTATTAACTAAAATATCCTAAAATTCCCTCCCATTAGATGATGCTGTAACTGAATTCAGTACAAATTTCTTGAATATCCTAAATAGTCTTGCACCTCCTAGAAGGATGAGACTAAACACAAATAATGCAATTTGGCTATCGGAAAAAGGTAGAACACTAATGCAGGATAGAGAAAAAGCATGCAAAAAATGGCAAAAGTGTAAAGCACCACAATATCTTGGAAATGTCAAAATGCTTCACAATCATACTAAATGCAAGTTACCGAAGACAAAAAAACTATATTATAATAATTTTTGGAATAATAGTAAACACATCTCTAAAAATTCTGGACAACCATTGCAGAAATCTTGTATCCCAGCCATAAATTCAACCCTAACCCCTCTCCCAATAATGCATCACTCGAAACTGCAACACAATTCGACTCTTATTTCATAGATAGTATAGCATCACTAACCATGAATTTCCCAACATCTAATCCTAACCCTGTCCAGCAGCCACATATCACCACAACCACTTTCACCTTCAAACCTGTGCCCACATCCTATATAAAACTACTCTTAAACAAACTCAAATGATGCTCTACTTCAGCTGATGACCTTCCAAGCAAGTACCTTAAAACAGCAGACAGTAGCATTGCCTGTCCTGTTTCAATCCTTATAAATAGGTCGATCCAGGAATTCCACATCTCCTATCTCTTGAAAAAGTTACACATTATCCCTGTGCACAAAGGATGAAATTCAACAGACATTACTAAATTTAGACTTATAGCAATCTTATCCCCCCCCCTCCAAAATACTTGAAAATGTATTAAAAAACAATTGCTAAATTATCTCCTGCAGGAAGAACACCTATCCCCCACGCAACATGGTTTCCGTCACTTTAACATATATAGATATTGTCAATAAAGGTAAAGATAACAGAAAACGGCTCTCCTCCTTATTTCTATACTTGTCTAAAGCCTTCTAAACAAATTGTCTCAGCAAATTTCTACTTCAAATATCCTCATTACATCTCTCCCAGTCCACCCTTCCATGGTTCAAAAGCTACTTATCCAATAGGTATCAGTCAGTAAAATGGCACTCCACCCTCTCTCCATATCTCCCAGTAACCACCGGTGTTGACTCCACACTCATTTGAACATATGACAAAATGGTACACCTCAAAAAATTACTCACGAAGCTTTAATAGCAACAAGAACATGGCTTTGTAACTAGCTACTCATGCTTAATCCCCCAAAAGACAAACCTTTCCAATGAAAAAATAAAATGTAATGTCTTCTAGTTTGACAATACAACCACTGAAGTCACTTTTCATAGCAAATTATTAGAGATGATAGTGGATGTTATTGTTAAAATTGATCTGCATATACAAAGTTGCATACAAAAACCTCATCAAAAACTAAGGATGCTTTATAGAGCCAAAAACTTACTCACAAACACAACTAAAGCTACACTTGTCACTACTTATCTGCTCCCCACACTTCTAGATGGCACTCCCATCCTTACCAACCTTCATGCATCACAAAAAACAAACTTGAGAAACACTATAACAAAGTTCCTAAATGTGCAGCAATACCCCTTTCAGAACCCACCACTATATAGCACTAAAAAGCCTAAATTGGTTAAAACTACCCCATCAACTAGCATATACACAACTACTTAACACCTATAAAAATATGGAGAATTTATCTGCTTGTCCAACACTAAATAACATGCTACACAACTATGCTCCTAGTTAGTATGATTCTGTGACCTGAAACTCCTGTCTGTCTACAAACCTGTCAGATCTGCTGGGTATTTTCTGTACTCATACCATGTTCCCTAAGGCCAGAAACTGTCACTATTCCTAAATTCAATACCCTCATTCCCATCATTCAAAACCACTCTCAAAGACTTCCTAGCCAAAAGCTGGCTTGGGTCATGCTCAAAACCAAGAAAAACTATATCTCTAAATGTGAGCAAAAACCTTTTCATACCTCACATCTCCTTCCTCTCCCTTCTTCACTCACATCCTTCCTTCTATCAATTTCTCCCCCCCGGCTTTCTCTGTAAGTATACCATAAGTCTTCTTTTCTCTTACTTTTTTTTGCAGTTCTTGTTTGTATTATACTAATTTGCCTTTATTTTTTTCTATAAACTGGCTAAAATTCTCTAACTATTAAATCATTGTCATATAACTTACATCTATTCCTAACCAATGTTTTCATATCATGTCTAATTTTGTATAATTATTTAAACTGTATTTATTGCTTTGTATTATATTTTTAAAGACTGTAAAATTATTTTTCATAAAATGTTTTGTAATACTTTGGAGCTTTTCTCCCCAGGCCTCCACTGAAAATGTGCTCGTACCTAGTCAGACATTTCCGGTAATCAAATGTCAATAAATAATAAATAAATAACACAGAGGTAATATACTGCAGACTGAAAAAGAAATGCAAGGGCCTCATCTGGTGTGACTGAGATGATTATGAAAAATTAATTAAGATAAGAAAAAATATGAAAACTGATTACAGAATAGTTGGTCCCAGTTCAGTTCACAGCTTGGGTTGTGGAATAACTGGGATAGAGAGGATAGCAGTGGGCGGCAACAGCCACCTCACCATCCTGGGGAGAGGGAGGTGACCCTGGACATCCTTGAGTGGCATGTTCCAGGGAACTCTATATATTCCATCTGTAGAACATGGTTCATAGTTTCATAAGTTCATAGATTAGTACTAGGCTAACTGCCCCATTGGCCATTTTAACCCTAGCCAATTACCCCACATCAGAATCAAATGCTGCACCTTGTGTCTGTAATGTAAATACCTTAACCATTATGCTAACCTCCCACAGAATGGATTTGACTCTGCACAAGACTGCTGGCTATGGAAGTTAGTATACAGAGGAATATATCTTGCAGCAAAACAACAGAATTGGAGCTAGAAAGACTCACTGCTGAGGTGTGGACTAAAGAGAAGGGTAAACTGCTGAATTAGTTGTGAAATTTGGCACAGTTTCTTCCATCCCTCTCCCTATAAGGGAATAATTAGGCTAATTAGAGACACTCAACAGGGACTTGTGGATTCCAGGAGTCTTGCCTAGCCTTGGGATTCCTGGCTCTCACCAAACTAGAACAAATGGGCTAATCGGGTAAAGAAAGTGAAGAAATTTGGCAGGTCCATTGGTGAAGTGAAAAAAAGTTGAAAAAAATGTGAAAAATGGAAACCAAAAAGAAGGTAAACATGTAGGATAATCTTTATTGTTAATAGGTCGAATGCAAATAGTGTACATTTGTATTTTGACAGTGAGACTAATGGAGGGAATTTTATATTAAAAGGTCTAAAATTAATACCGAAGACATGATATGTGTGGAAAATGCAGGTTTGTGGTCAAATGCAGTGGTTACAGTCTAATAAAAGATGGGGATTCTTCAGTCACTGTAATAGTAACAAAGAGTTGGAAAAAATAAAGGTTTGTGAAGTTATGCAGTGGAGGCTACTAACAGAAATAACACTGACAATTTTTAAATATATATTTTTCACAGCCTATGAAGCTGAAAGCACAAGTGTTAGATGCAAAGAATCATTTTAATTACAGGTTTGTTTCTGTTTTAGGAAGAGATATACTTGTAGAAGTAATACTAAAAAGTGTATGAGATGAACTATTGAAGGATACATGCCTAAAGTGTTAGAAGTCACCATGTGTGGCAGAGAGATTTATGATCTGATTGTGACTGTGATGGTATGGGTCAGTTTGCAATCCTGGCATTCTAGGGTTTGATAAGACAGGGTGACAGACACCACTAAAGCTGATTTGGGGAAGGGAGGGAGCCAGTCTGCTGCAGTTATAGTTTCTGCTGGAAAGAAGATTGTACAGCTGCAGTAAAAGAGCTGGTTGACATGCACATGACTATTAAATATTGTTCACAGGGTAGATTTGTTATCTGCAGATGTGGGATCACATGCAAAAAGGATTGCTGATACAAACATGATCTTCCAAGCATGCTCAATAACTACCAAGAGAGATTAGCTCCAGAAAAAAATTTCCCTAATGGCTGCCTAAATAATGGCATCCCATCTCTGCACTTGGATTTCACCCCATATTGGGAGCAAACAGGCAAATGGGTGAGATCACAGAGTTGTGAAGGGATAGGAGGGTGTGATGGTCAGCATATATGGGGAAAGCAAAAAAATTTTAGAAAAATGCCATCCAAAAGTAGGCAAATTAATTATGAGGGACTAAAAGCTGTGACTACAGGATGAATCTTGTTCCCCTGAAAATGGTGTAAAGGAAAGGTTTGAGCTGAAGACAGAAGCATAGGAGTAAAAATGTATGAAGGATTTTTAGTAGAGTAGTAATAAGTAAAGAGCCAAGTAATGTGGTAAGGAGCTGGTACAGGAATAGTTATTAAGAAAGGATAGCATTTTTAGTAGATAGTAGTGGTTCAGGTGACTGATAGAGTGACAGGGACTAAGGGGTGCTTTTTAATGATGGGGGAGCCATGGTCCAAAGAGGGGAGTTGCCCTCAATGTAGTCAATGAGCATTGAGGTTGGGGAAAGTGACTGAATAGGGCATATAAAAGAACTCCAGGATGAAGGCACAGACTGCCAGATGTCCATAGGATCCATAATCAGTGCCAGCAATACCAGAGTAGTCCAGTGGGCCAGTGGGTAGGAGTAGACCCAGTATGGACAAGGGGCACTAGAGGCTGTGGTGCCAGTAAGATTAGATCAGATGGGCCCAGAAAAAAAATTAAGTAACATGAAACAAGGATTATGATTATGTCACCAGTTGTAACAAAGTAATTAATAGGATCATAGGATCACAGGAGATTATTAAGCTATCAACCCAGAAGTCATTTTAAGCAGAGCCATTTTAACCCAATGTAATACTGTGGAGGTACTAGTCAATACCCGAGATTTCATTTAGTCATGACTGCCCATATCTAGGAGGGTTGTGGGCACTATCTCCAGCAAGGATTTATGGTGCCCTATTCCACTCATCCAGGTTCCTCTTGAACAGTGTCATAGAGGTGCTCTCTTTCACATGAATTGGTAGCCTGTTCCAACCATGTGGCACTCACTGATAGATAAATATGTCCCTCAGGCATTTCTTATTTAAGTTTCAGGCCATATTTAAGTCCCTGGAAAAGGTAGCCCTAGACCCATTTGATTTACGGATATGCAGTAAGTTCATTAGGTTTGGGTCTTAGGTTACTATGTTAGTGAGGCATAAGTTTCTCCTAAGAAGTCTATACAATACAGACTATAGTGACAGGGATTTTACTCAGTCCGTGGAAGGCACATGCTGGAGGCCCTTGATCTTCTTTGTTAGACACCTCTAAGATCTCTCTAATTGCTGTAGATGCTTAGTATGGTACATACTGAATGTGGCGTTATACTCAATTATGGGCCAAATAAGTGCCGAGTATAGAGGGGTCATAACTTGTTTTACTCTTGAAGCAATGCCTTTACTAATCAAGTGAGCTACGTGTAAAGCTTTCCTTACAATGGTAGACACGTGGTGGTCGAAGTTAAGGTTGTGGTCAACCTGTGATCCCAGGTCCCTTACCACTTCATTGGTACTTAGGGTATTGTAATTGATTTGATAGTGTGAAGGGACATTGTTTGTGCTGAAGGGAATGATGATGCATTTCTTTGCATTCAGTTTCAGACTGTGACTAATACATTAGCCACTGGTCTATGTGAGAGCATCCTGGAGTATATTGACATCTGGGAATTCAATGACTGCACCTAGTTACTCACTTTGATATTGTGTGTCCTGTTTGTGAGCCAGTTGACAACCCATCTTAATTCAGTTTGTTAAGTTTATCGGAAATGCCTGAATGTGAGATTATGTCAAAAGCTTTTGCCAAGTTGAGGTTTATTGTGTGCACAGATTTGCCCTCATCAGTGGCCTTGGTTACACTTCCAGAGAAATTCAACAAATTTAACAGGCAGGCTCTGCCCTTCACGATGCCAAATTGAATAGGATCCAGGGTTTGGAGGTCACCTATGTCTTTATTTATGAGGTCCATAATGATATGTTCCATGGTTTTACAGATGAGGCTGAGCAGGCTTATAGGTCTGTAATTCTGTCTGTTGCTAGGCCACCTTTGTGGAGGGGAATAACTGTAGCTGTTCTCCATTCCACAGGAACAAATCTGTGGTTAGGCTATGACTGAAAAGGATACTTAGTGGTGATGCTAGTTCATGTTTTAGCCTGTTTAGAAGACAGTCTGGGATGTCATCTGGTCTCATAGAGGCTGTGTTCTTTTCCTTGGACAGGGCTTTGAGGACCTGCTCTTCAGATATGTAAGGTGGAGGGGTTGGGGAGGGTTTGCTGTAAGTTAGGAGAGGATAAGGGAGTGAAATTTTCACCAAACCTATCCACTAGGAGGTTTTCTATTTCAGTGGGGTCAGTGTGTGTGATGCTGTTGGCCACTAGTTCTACACATGCTTGGGTCTTAACTTTTAGGTTACGTATGTAGCTGTAAATGTCCTTATGGTTATCCTTGGCAATACTTGCTAGGTTTCTCTCAAAGGAGCTCTTGGGGAATTTGACAAGTTGTCTTACTTGCCTGTTAAGGCTGAGGGTTGTGCTTTTCCATTGTTGGGTCCTTGTGTTTGTTTTCCTGGACAGCAACTTTTTACATTTATTGTAGTTTGTTGATGCTGGAAGTTTACCATGGCAGATTGATTTTACTTGGGGCTCTGGCTTTGATTCTATCTGGTACAGCTGAGTTTATACACTTATGCAAGTGATTGTACAGGGCTTTAATGTAAGCTTTCAACTTGAGGTGGGGCTTGGAATGTATTTATACCTTCACCTAGGAAGGTATAGTTGCCTTGGTAAAGTTTTTTTAGTCTGATTTCACCCTTTGTTAGTGCTGGTGTTAGTGTCAGTTTGAAGGTGACTGATTTGTGGTCAGTCTTAACTAATGAGGGTCCAACAGTTGCAGCAGTGCACCTGTTTGACATGTTGGTGAGGAACAGATCTAGAATGTTTGTTCCTCTTGTTGGGTATGGACAATTTGCTCCAGGACATTTGAATTCACAAAGTTAAGGAAATTTTGTGCTAGCGAGTTTGGGCTAGAGTTGGTTTCCCAGTTGATGGTGGGATAGTTGAAATCCCCCATAACCAGTGTGTTCAGTAAAATTTGAATTGTATCCAGTTTGGTTAAGTAGGCTTCATGGGTGTCATGACCCATGAAGGGGATCTATAACAGGCTAGGACTTGAATGGGGGTCTTACCCACCATAACCTGGATGTAGAGTAACTCCATGGAGGTGTCCAGTCTAACTAGATGGGAGGTGAATTTATCTCTAATATAGATGGAAACACTGCCTCCTTTGCTTTTCACACATTCATTTTGCGTTCTAAAGGTGTGGAAGCCATTGTAACCTTGCAGGACCAGGTACTGTCTGAGGCCTTAAACCAGGTTTCTTTGATTGCACAGACATCTACATTTTCTAGTGATAGAAGTGCTTCCAGGGATTGGAGTTTATGGTTTAAGCTCCTAGCATAAAACAGCATGACCCTTATTTTTTCTGATTGGCTAATTTCACGTTGGTAATGTTGTTTTTGTGACCTTGCCTAAAAAAGGCGCTATGGAGCAGTCAAGAGCCTTTGCCAGCAGCTGAAAGCCTAGGGGTGCCAGGTGCAAACCATGTCTGACTAAGTAGTGAGGGTTGTCGACCATGGCTTCCCAGGCAGATAGGAACTTTATACCCTTGAATGACACCAAAAATTAAGCCAATTATTGAAATCAATCATTTTTGTTTATACTGTGGTGTCATTCTAGGTGAGGGTAGTATGCTGTTCAAGGTTAGGGACAAATCTGCCAGGGACACATACTCAGAAAACTCGACCATGTCTCTCTTCATATAGTCCAGTGAGGTACATCTCAGGTCATTCACACCAATATAAGCTATGTCAGAGTCATAACAGTACTTGTTGCTGAGAGACATGAGTGCATGCATGATATGGCGAATGTGATGTGCTTCAGCTATAGATTTAAGAAATTAACCCCAAGAGCAAAGCTCTAAATGTGAGGTGACTTTCCTAAGTCCATTTTGAGAGTGCATAAACAACTGATATATGATGTGGTTATAATTTTTTGTGATACATAAAGTTTTAGTTTTCTCAAAGTATTTCAAATGCAAATTAAAAAAAAAAGTGTAGGAATACCTAACAACTTCAAAAGCTATGACACACTTTGTACTGCTACATAAATAGCAGCCAGCCATCTCTTATTGACCATCAGGTTTAAAAACTGACATTTTGTTCTGCCACATTTTTGCTACCACTATCAAAGCTGTCAGTTAGCTTCTTTTGTAGTTTGCCATTGGTTGTCTGTGTGGCAACACAAGGTTCACTAATAAGGTTGATGGGTATGAATCTTCATATAAGAAACTTGTTATAGCTAGTTTTTTTATGTATGTACCTGACTTTAACAATTTGTTTTTCTCAGTTTGATCAGTGCATAATCAGTGTACTGAGATATCTGTTCTCATTAGAGATAAGACATAAATACAATACCATATTCAGGAGTAAAACCCAATGGTGGAACACAGTATAAACAAACTTATACCCCATGTAAACAAACACAATGCTCCATGACTAAAATGATTAACAAAGAATTCAGAAACAAAATCAGATCCTTCAAAAATAAGTATGAATTGAGAATTGCAACATCTGGTAAGAAAAACCACAAAGCGTTCTTCAGCTATGTCGGAAAACATTAAGTAAATGCCCAGGAATGCTCAGAACTAATACATAACTTCTTTTACTGATCCCCTAAGGAGATAGCCAATATATTAGCAGATAAATTCATCTCCAGTTTTACTGTACTACCTCCCTTAACTTTAACCATCTAATTAACCTTCTGAGCAGGTCCTGAATATTCTCTCCAAGGTCAAAGACACTTGCTCCTGATAATGTGCCAGGCTGTCTTCCTGTCAACACCAAACACTGTCTGGTAGACTTCTATTAAGCCTATTCAACCTCAGCCTCTCCACTGGATTCATGCCAGAGAATTGCAGAACTGTGATAGTCATTCTGACCCAGAAAGGGAATCCACCACTGATCCAGGAAATTACAAACCTATAAGCCTCACAAGTCTTATCTGCAAAGCAATGGAAAACATCATTATAGAACTTAACATGGCATAGGTAGTCTACAAGCCCTAGACCTAAGCCAGTTTGGGTTTGTTAAAGGCAGATCCTGCCTCTTGTACCTGTTTGTCTTCTTTGAAGATGCCACTGATGTATTATACTCAGGCAAATTGGTTCACACTGTCTATATGGACTTGACCAAGGCTTTTGGTACCATCCTACATTTGGCATTACCAGCAACCTAATCAAATTACATGCAAACCCATATGTTACCTGCTGGATAGTAAACTGGCTAGCTGACAGAATCCAGTCTATTAGTGTGGGGTATATGCCTTCTTTGAAAACAGTAGTTGCATGTCGTGTCACCCAAGAATCAGTCCTTTGACCATTTCTCTTTGGTATTTACTTCTCTGATGTCAAGGATGAGATCATGGGCTTGTGGCTGACTAAGTCAGCAGATGTTAATATGCAGTTTTGTTTCATCATACTTTTGCAGATCTAGTCTTGTGGAGTTCTCACTGGGGGCCATAACAATGATGCACAATTATTATATAGTGATAAGAAAACTTGGCAGATCAGCAAAAGAAGACAAAGTGAGACACGGAAGATGAGGGGATGAAAGAGAGTGTAAACAATAAGAAGAAAAAAGACAATGACAATGAAAGGTAGAAAGAATGAAAATACAGCGAAAGGTGACTCAGGTGAATGTAGCATAGGAGACCAAGATGGAAAACCCTGTGGGGAGAAGTCTGCATTGCAAGCAGGAAGCGAAAACTCACATAGTAAGTTCTGAGAGTAGAAGGACAAAGAGAGGAGAAGAGATAAGATAAATGATCTTTATAGGTTCATAAATAGTTACTAGGCATGCAGACCAGGTGACCTTTAATGTGACTAGTATAAATTCCTTTTTACATTATGCAGCTAGAGCAGTGCTATATATCAGCAAAAACAAAACATGAACAGTTAACAACTGTGAAGTGTGAATAATAAGACAATTAAATGCAAAACTGATTTTTGTACAAAGTGAATTAGTAAACAATTTAAACTTGGTATTGTGTATAAAATAAAAATTTCATGGGACCAGAGACTGAGGCCAATAACTGGCTAAGGCAAAGATGGACTGAAGTTAGAAGTAGCAACATGCAATGCATAATAAGTGGCAGGGGACAGGAACAGAAGTGGAAGAGTGCTGACTATGTAAACGCCAGCTCTATGGTAGACTCTATTTGTATTACAATAGGAAGAGCTTACAAAAGGAAAGTCATTAATAGATGAAGGCAGGCAGAAAAACGGATGGAATCAAATATAAAGTAAAATACAGAAATAGAGGAAAGAGTGAATGGTAAAGTTCATAGTGGAGGACAATAAGCCAAACAACAACAGACAGGGACCAAAAAAGGGAGGATGCAAGCATGGTCCTGGGAATTTTATGCGAGGGAACCAAAGAAGAGAGTATACAAGCATAAGTCTGGAGAACTGCAGCTTCGTTTCTGCAGACTGGAGGGTGATTTTCCCTACTCTGCTGGAGACAGAAGGACAGAAGAAGCATAAGTGATAGCCAAAGAGCTTTGTGTTCAACTTAAGGGGAGACAGGTGGAAGGTTGCCCAAACAGTGCAGAGGAAGTAAAGGAGTGAAGGAGAAATGACACTGGAGATAGTAAGGTGGACCACACGGGGTTCTCAAATTCAATTAAAAAGAAAAGAATACATGCAAAGTAGAAGAGACTGGGGTAACATACTACCACTGCAACCAAACTGAAGATGAGAGAAAGAAGATTCTAAGCAAAGAATATCTGATGGGGAAGATGGATCACAAACCAAAAAGGTGCAAGAGAGGTGTAACCATAATATTCTAAAGAGTGCACATAGTGATAGATAGGATGAAGAAAACTTGAAATGGAAAATGGATTATATGGCAGAGGAAAACAATTGGGGCTAGACTGATGATAGGCAACATCTATGCACCCAAAAGCATGAAGGAAAATTATTTTTTTATAAAAAACTTTACAACAAAAGGAAGAAACTTTTGCAGAAAAGAGGAAAATCCCAGGATGCAAAAAACTCCCTTACTAGCCTCAGTAAGAAACTGAGATGCCTCATAAAATCCTCCAAAGCTAGTTACGAAAATAAAATTGCCAAAGATTCCAAAGACAACCACAAAGCATTCTATAACTATGTCAAGAATCTAAATGGCAATGCTCAGATCTGCTCTGAGCTAAAACAGAATGGCATTAAATATACTGATCCAAAGGATATTGCCAATATCCTGGCAGATCGATTCAGTGCCAACTTCACCCCTCTCACCCCCTAAATGGCCCATCTCAATACCGAAGATTGCCAAATTCCAGTAATAACGGCCACACAGGTACAAAACGCACTCTCTAAAGCCAAGAATACAGCATCCATGGGACCAGATGACATCCCGGGCTGTGTACTACATGAACTACAATATGAACTGGCACCTCACCTAAGTGTCATGTTTAATCATAGCCTCACCTCAGGTTTCGTGCCCACTGAGTGGTGCAGAGCTACAGTTATCCCAATCCACAAGGGAGGAGCCACCTTGGATCCCGGAAACTACCGTCCCATCAGTCTGACAAGCCTTATCTGCAAGGCCATGGAGCGTATTATCATGGAACTTATAAACAAAGACATTGGCAACCTTCAAACACTGGACCCCACCCAGTTTGGGTTTGTGAAGGGCCGATCTTGTCTCCTGAACCTGATTGACTTCTTTGAATCAGTCTCTAGAGCCATGGACAAGGGTAAGGTGGTCCACACAGCCTATCTAGACCTTGCCAAGGCCTTTGACACCATCCCCACTCTGGAATCATAGATAAACTTACTAAGTTGGGCATTAATCCCTATGTCACCCAATGGGTTGCTAAATGGCTTACTGATAGAACCCACACTGTAAAAGTAGCCGACTCCAAATCCAGCTCCAGACAAGTGACAAGTGGAGTACCTCAGGGTTCAGTCCTGGGGCCGCTCTTGTTTGGCATCTACTTCTCTGAAGTACAGGTCAACACTAAGGGACTCTGGCTAACAAAGTTTGCAGATGACTGCAAACTGGGAGCCATTATTGAATCCCAAATGATGTGGATACTCTACAAAAGGGCCTTACAGAAACAGATGCTTGGTGCCAGAGCCATGGGCTCAAGCTCAATGCCAAGAAATGTATTGTTATCCCTTTGGGAAAAAAACATGTATCCATGAATTACCATATAGGTGGCAGTACACTAAACACAGAAAGTGTGATAAGAGACTTAGGGACACAGGTGGACAGTGGTCTCACCTTCGATAACCACATCGCCACAACAGTCAGGAAATCCTTCTATGTGGCACACCTCATCACGAAGGGCTTTTCATCCAGAAAAAGGAGGTCATTGTCCCACTGTACTCATCCCTCATTAGACCCATTATAGAATACAACGCCCCATTTGGTATGTACCTCTCAAGACATCTGCAACAACTGGAAAGGCCTCAGAAATACCTCACTAAAAGAATCACAGGCCTAAAGCAGATGCCCTACGCTGACAGCCTTAAAAAACTCCAGCTATACTCTGTCGCATATCGCTCACTCAGAGACGATCTCTGCTTAACATACAAGGCCATGTCAAACCCAGAGTTGTTGGACATGCTACACTTAAAGAAATCCCAATCCCTCAGAGCTACACGCTCCAGGGATCTAAATCTTGTCATCACAATAAACAAAACATGCTGGAGGGATAGGTTCCTGACCCAGAGACTCCCCAGACTCTGGAATAGATTGCCCATACATGTCAAGCAGAGTGCCTCTTTGGACCTCTTCAAGAGGAACCTTGACGATTGGATGGGAGAAAGGAAATTCACCCCAGGGATCACGTCTGTCGCTCTGCTAGACAGGGGTCCAGGAAAGTAAATAATGTGGGAAGAAATAGCCAGGGAATTGTTATGGCTAGGCTTGTATAGGCCCTAGGGCTGATAGCCTAGTACCAACCTATAAACCTATGAACCTATTTGGAGAAAGACTATCTATTAAAGAAGAATTCAGTATTAGAATGAACAAAACGCTGGAAGAAGTTTGTCAGAAGGGAGATGGAAGGACAGTGAGAAGAAACAACATCCTAATGGAAGAGGATGCACATTAACTAGAAACTGCTTGGTACAAGCAAGCAGGCTACATAGGATACTAGGAAGGTAGGCTGCTCTGGAGATAGTGGAGGGCAAAGAGATCATGGAGACAGCCTTACAAGCCTTATCTGCAAAGCCACAGAACATACTATAACTGAGCTGTGATATCAAGAATCTTGTTCTGTTTGACAC
>NC_056726.1:1441525400-1441535400 GCF_019279795.1 Protopterus annectens
AGGGGTGCTCTCTGGAGCCTTGAACCAGGTCTCAGTCACTGCACAGATATCGATGTTCTCCATTTTAATGAATGCCTCGAGTGAGTGCATTTTGAGATTTAGCCTTCTAGCATTGAGTAGCATCACCCACAGTTTTTGCTTGCCTGTTCCTGTTATGGTGGTGAATTTGTCATTTGAACCTTGCCTAAAAAGGGCACTATAGGGGTGGCAAGAACCTTAGTCAGTATCCGGAATCCCAGGAGTGACAGGTGCAGGCCATCTCTGGCAAAGCATCATGGTCTGTCGACCATGTCATCCCAGGCAGACAGATACTGGATCCCTTTAGAATGGCACCAGAAGCTTAGCCAATTGTTGAAGTCAATAATTTTGTCCTTGTACTGTGGCATCATTCTGGGTTATGTCAGAATGCTACTCAGGGCTAGGGTCATACCTGCCTGGGCTACAAGATTGGAGAGCTCTTCCATGTCTCTTTTCATGTAGTCCAGGGAGGTACATCTCAGGTCTTTCACACCAACATGGACAATGACAGAGTCATATTTGTACTTGTTGTGGATTGACCTGAGTGTGTGGGTTATGTGGCGGATCCCGGCACCCGACAGGCAGCTGACAGTAACCTTCTCCTTGTTTAGCCTGGTGAGTGGGACATCAGTGTGCCTGACTATAGAGTCATCTATGACTAGTGTGTTGGGTACATTGTTTTGCCTTATTGGCTGTGGTTGAGTGGCACACTGAGTCTGCAGACTATGTGTCATTTGGATTGTGTTGGGGGGTGGAGATTGCTTGCATTTCTGCTTTGGAGGTCTCTGTTGCTTGAGCAGATTATTATTGAGAGCCTCCATGAATGTTTTTGTGTTTTTATGTGTGGATTTTGGTGGTGTACATTTAGTGAGACTGTGATGAGTGTGGTGTGGTGCAAGTGTTTACCTTCTCCTCTTGACTGTCAAGTTCAGTCTTGATTGGAGAGAGCTTTACCTCCAGTTTGGCTAGATAAGTGCATATCTCACAGGTTGTAGTGTTGGGTGGTAGGAGGAGAGGGTTGTCTGTGTACATGAGGCAATTTCTACATTGCCCAAAGATGTCCAGATTCATCAGATTGACAGGAGAGAACACTGGGAGCTGACCCTTGGACATGCCTGAATACAAAACTATTTTCCTCTAGATAAGTGAGGAAAGTGAGTACAAGAGCTGTTTTTCTCTAAGCAAGTGAGGAAAGTAAGTACCAAAACTGTTTTCCTCTAGGTAATGAGGAAGGTTGAGTGCTGTAGTAATTAGTAGGTTATTTAGTGCTTACAAGTTCTGAACAAGTGCTGATCACGAATAAGCAAATTCAAGTGCTAAAACTAAGAATCTGTATCTGAAGTAAACTAGTTACAGGAAAGGGGTGAAACAAGTGCAAATGTGGGCTTTTAAATCAGAAAGTTGAGAGAGATGGAAAAACTGCCCAAACGGCCAATAACTACAATTTTTGGGCCAGAACCACTCCTTATGTGGTACATAGGTTACCTAGTGCTTACCAGTCCCACTGATAAGTTAGAAGGCTTCCCTCCAACAGAGAAAGCTTGGGGGGGGGGGGCTCAGAAGCTTACATACAGTCCTGGATACAGCAAATCTGAATCTGGACTACACTAGTTACAGGAAAGGTTATATATATATATATATATATATATATATATATATATATATATATATATATATATATATATATACACATACAGAAATGTAGCTAAAACAGCAGTAAAAACAATTCAAATGCAATGCAAGCTAGCACACTTGAGTATGTAGCAATGTTAGACCAAACCGTTTAAAAAATGCAATTAAATTAAAAATTACTAAAAACAAGTGCAGAAGGAGTCTATTAGGTAGAATGAGGTAAAGAGATGGGACTGGGAGGAGTGTCCCAGATCAAATCTACAGTGGGGGCGGGCAACTGCAAAAGCCTCCAAATTTAAACAACAACACAGGAATAGAGAGGGTGGGTATGGGAAAACCAACACCTTCAGCAGAGATCTGAAAAACTATACAGTGAAGCAAAAATAACAGTGCACAACTCTGAAGTCAGCCAGCAATGATATAAAATCAGTCAAACAACAATTACCAGTACACAACTCTGAAGTGCCAGAAAAATATACTCAGCTCTGTATATCTCCAGATAGTTTGTAGAGCACTCTGCCAGGACACAGGAAGGCTGCAGCAATGATATGCAGACTTTTGAGAGGTACTAACAGGAACAACTGTGCATTTCTTATACATGTAATTGCATTGCTTTTCCTCCTGTATCCCAGACTTGATTGGACAAGATTATCACTGCCTCTTCTGGCATTAATTTTCAGTTACAGCCCAGAAATGATGAAATAATTTAAATCTTACTCCAAGGCAAGCATTTAAACAAGCTTTATGCAGGTAGCAGAAACAACACTGTGGCTCAGATCATTAACTTTTCATTGCAAAGATTAGAATAAATTTGAAGAAAGTAGAAAAAACAGGCCAAATGATAATATCAATATTTCATACAACCATATAATAGAGGCAAAGAACAGATTTAAGGGATTACAGTTGGTAATGGAGTGTTGAATAACTATGTAAAGAAGATGAATAGAAAATTGTGATATTGCTCAGGGGATGACAAAAAATATATTTCAAATAGAAAGGAGATTATTAAGGCAAATATTTTATGGATGAAAGTTTTAGATGTGTTTGGGGAAAAGGAAAACTACAGAGATATTGAAAAAATAAATAAATAAATATGTTAACCTGAAGGTAGAGTTCCAGAAAATAGCATGATGAGATAAGGCGGTAAATATTCAGGAACAGTGGAAGGAAAATGGAAGCAGACAACAGAATGGGAAAGACAACACCTCTCTCGAAGAAGACTGATGACATATTAGGGGAAACATCAGTGCAAATGTGAGCATTATAACACATAAAACTGGGGGAGACCTATCAAAAAAGGCACTATTAAGAAGTGGTTTGAATATATAGATAAGAATGACCCCCCCCCAAAAAAAAATCACTGATATGTTTGATTGCATGTATTCTAATCTATAGACAGACATCCTGGACAGGGAAGTCAAATGGACCCTAGAAAGCCCTGCTAATAAGTCTCCAGGAAGTGATAGAATTCCAACTATTTTTTTTAATATTATGCAAAATGATATTGTTACACTGCTGCTCATAATTTTCCAGCTTACAGTGGATATTAGATTGGGAAAGTTCAATATATTTTCCAGTCCCTTAAACTGGCAATGTTAGAGTGTTCAAATGATTGAGCACTTGTACTCTTGTTACAGGTGCTAAGGTCATCTCTAAAATCCAGCAAACTATGCTGCAGTAATATATACACCACGAACTGTTACATGTGCAAGCTGATTGTAGAACGGTTAGAGGCACCAGAGCTCAAACTGCCAGTATCTTCTGGATAATAAAGAAAATAATGGACTTCCAGAAAAAAAAATCACCTTTGATTTATTGACCAATCTAAAACATTGGATTTCATGGGCCATAACAAACTGTAGCAAGCACTTAGAGAAATAGCTATATATGGTCACCTTATTTGCCTCCTGAGTAATCTGTATGCAGACCAAGAAGCAACAATTAGAACTGAGTATGAAATAAAAAATGGTTCAAGACTTGGAAAGGAGTGTAACAAGTCTATATATTGTTACAATACGTATTTAATGTATACATTGAATGTATCATGTGAAATGCTGAGTTAAATGCTGGTACTAAATTGCTGGAAGAAATATTAACTCATTCCCTCCAATGGAGTCCTGAAAGTGTGCACAGTAACTTCCAATGGGTGAAGCTTAAACTGTTTGATAGGATCAGATTATGTCCTCACATTTCAAATAAACATTTATATCTCTGGAGCCATAGGTGTTACTAAAGAAGTGTAAATTGCAAACTCTTCAGCACAAACTATTTTTATAGTAGTAATATTCTTTAGGTTCTAGGTTCAAAACTAGCTTTTTTAAGTCACATTAAACACAGTCCTGGGAATTCAATAAACTTCACTTAGGCTTAGCGTGAAGCCTACACTGAATTTATGTGTTTGCTCAATGAACAGCACCGCTAACTGCATATGCATGCCAAGCATCACTCTTAAATGTAATCAAGTGTAGTTTAGTGGCCAGCAAACCATGTAAAGCAACAAGAACACTTGCAGACATGTACACCTGTTTGCCTATGGGCAAATTAGGTTTGCAGAATTGCGTAGAAAGCCACAACGACTACCAAGGTTTTTAATAAAGCAATGTATGCAGTTCCAACACATTATATGAGAGTGTATACAGTGCAGAGCAGTGTGGAAACCTGTTTTAGACATACTGATTAAAAGTTTTGCAACTGATTATCAAGGGTATATAGACTGGATTATAAATAATTATCCAGGGAAGGGTGTGTATTGAAAAGACACACACAGATGAATTGTAGGAATGAACACAGGGCAATAGCACAAGTGAAACATTGTAATGTACAGCAGATGAGGGCATGTCAATGTACATACTCCACAAAGACAAGATAGTTGTAACATGATCACCAATCACATATCTACATGATACAGTATGTGCTGCTGTGTACAACGTCTGTGTGGGTATAGTTTATAAACATCACGCAGTTATTGAATATTATGTGACTGTCACACAAGGTGACATATCATTGGAGAGTATTATTCATGATCAAAGTATCCTGCCATGAATACCGGAAAGTACATTTATCAAGGACAGTATATACAAAATGGGAAATGTACATATTGTGAAGCTGTGCAAAATGAGGTGTCTGAATATGAGTGTAGTGGTAGCATACTTCTCAACCTTGTGGGGCACATGGCAACAGGCTCATGGACAAAAGTAGACAGTAGCACACACAATTATTGACAATATCAGCACAATACCACCATTAATCCATGTCACTGACATAATATATATGAATGTGAGTAATTATAGATGGTTCTGTATGAACACACTTGTAGAATTGACATCATTTGTCAGTAATCTATGAGGGGAATCAAGCATACTGTCCTCAAAAATTAACATCTGTTGGAGGAGGGACACTGTTACAACTGTATTTGGAATTACGAGCAATTCTCGCTAGTTGACAGGTTTGCATGGTATACATATATATATTTTATATAACATCAAATGGTCATAACATCTAAGCTCAGAACATTGAGACCATAACATCTAAAACCCATAATGTCTAAAACTCATACCATCAAATTTCATAACATTAAAACTTTGCATCACAACTTCAAAACATACAAATCACATGTAAATAACATCCCCTCCACCTGAAACAACACCAAAGAAGTAAACACACTTTGTACTATGTTTCTGCTGGGGGGGGAGGCAAGCCTACAGTGGGATTAGGAAATTAACCTTTTCCCCACTCGGAGTTGGTATATTTAATTTATGGGTGGCACCCCTCACATGGGGGGCACAGGGGCCTTGCCTCCCTGCAGAAACATAGTACAAAATGTGTTTACTACTTTGGTGTTGTTTTAGGTGGAGGGGGACTGTTAGTTTTCATATAAACTAAAATGGAACATCAGTAAGAAAAGGCTGGTCTTAGCTGGATTAGAACACCATCTCACCTGTACTGTGACCTTTAACTTAAAACTGCTGTCACAGGAACAACTAGGCAGCATCTGTGCATGTTCACATTCATTACTGCTTTGTGGTTGTATATTGGCAAACCACAAATGATAAAATGTATCATTTTGAAATTGTGTAGTGTCTGCTTCCTGTCTGCAGGTGTTCTGGACCTGCAGGTGTTGTGAAAGTATGCTGAGCATCGTGCAACATCACTCAGTGTGTTTGCACAATAGTAAGCAAAAGAAGCAACAATGTATCCATTTTGAAATTGTCTACCATCTGCCTAGCAGGTTTGCCTGATGGAAAGTAAAAGAGATAATGTATAGCAATGTATCTTTTTTGAAATTGAAAATGCCTGCTTCTTGTCTAGGCCATTAAACCATTTTTGGGTGAAAGTAAGCAATGCTCAAAAGTGACGGGCACAGTTCACCTTGTATTATTCTTCTAAGAAGTGTTTATTAGGTTCCATTTTTTAAATATAAATGGGGACGTAAACCATGATCTACAGATAGTATATAATATGTGGTTCATCATGTTTACCAGGTGTGCTACACACACACTTGATTCACAGATGTAATTTTTGCAGTCTGTATTACATTACATGAAATTTATTTGATTTATCCATTTCACGGTGTTTGAGCCAAGCCGCACTCCAGTGGTTTTCAATCTTTTTACACTTGGGGAATAATGAAAATAGGAGAATTATTTCAGGAACTACTAAGGCAGAAATAAAAAAAACATTATTTATAAGGAAACAATTAAAACAATTGCTGTTTGAGCATTGTATGCCAAAGGATATGAAGTCTAAAACTTCAGTCCTTTGTATTAGGAACAGACCAAAAACGTGTGGTAAAAATCTGGACATTCTGCAAAAATCTGGTCAGTCAAAAGGTATGCTAACTACCTACATTTTACTTTCGCGCGTGCACACACACACACACACACACACACACACACACACACACACACACACACACACACACACACACACACACACACACACACACACACACACACACACACACACACACACACACCTGCCCATAGAACTCTACCAAAAGGGACAAATCCCAACAGAATCAGGGGCATATCCAGAAATAATCAGGGACACTTTTCATATGTTAATATGATTAACTTGAGTCATTAGACAAAATAACAAAACATGAGTGAATATCCAGAAATAATCAGGGACACTTTTCATATGTTAATATGATTAACTTGAGTCATTAGACAAAATAACAAAACATGAGTGAATATGAATTTTTCTAAAGTAAAAGAAGTCTGCAACTCATAGGTTCATAGGTTGGTACTAGGCTATGGGCCCTAGGGCCTATACAAGCCTAACCATAACAATTCCCTGGCTATTTCTTCTCACAATATTTACTTCCCTGGACCCCTGTCTAGCAGGGCGACTGACGTGATCCCCAGGTGAATTTCCTATCTCCCATCCAATTGTCAAGGTTCCTTTTGAAGAGGGACAAAGAGGTGCTCGGCTTGAGATGTATGGGAAGTCTGTTCCAGAGTCTGTGGAGTCTCTGATCCAGGAACCTATCCCTCCAGCATGTTTTGTTCATTGTGATGACAGTATTTAGATCCCTGGACCATGTGGCTCTGAGGGATTGGTATTTCTTTGTAACATGTCCAACAGCTCTGGGTTTGACATGACCTTGTATGTTAAGCAGAGATCACTTCTGAGTGGATGATATGCGACAGAGTATAGCTGGAGTTTTTTTTAGATGGTAAGCATAGGGCATCTGCTTTAGGCCTGTGATTCTTTTAGTGAGGTATTTCTGTGGCCTTTCCAGTTGTTGCAGATGTCTTGAGAGGTACATACCAAATGGGCATTGTATTCTATAATGGGTCTAATGAGGGATGAGTACAGTGGGACAATGACCTCCTTTATTCTGGAAGAAAAGTCCTTAGTGATGAGATGTGCCACATAGAAGGATTTTCTGACTGCTGTGGCAATGTGGTTATTGAAGGTGAGACCACTATCCACCTGTGTCTCTAAGTCTCTTATCACACTTTTCAGTGTTAAGTGTACAGCTGCCACCTATGTGGTAATTCATGGGTACATGTTTTTTCCCAAAGGGAATAACCATACATTTCATGGCATTGAACTTGAGCCCATGGCTCTGGCACCAAGCATCTGTTTCTGTAAGGCCCTTTTGTAGAATACCCACACCATTTGGGGATTCAGTAATGACTCCCAGTTTGCAGTCATCTGCAAACTTTGTTAGCCAGAGTCTCTTAGTGTTGGCCTGTACTTCAGAGAAGTAGATGCCAAACAAGAGAGGTCCCAGGACTGAACCTTGAGGTACACCACTTGTCACTGATCTGGAGCTGGATTTTTGAGTCAGCTACTTTTACAGTGTGGGTTCTGTCAGTAAGCCAGTTGGCAATCCATCGAGTGATGTAGGGATTAATGCCCAGCTTAGTAAGTTTATCTATGATTCCAAAGTGGGGGATGGTGTTGAAGGCCTTGGCAAGGTCCAGATAGGCTGTATGGACCACCTTACCCTTGTCTACAGTTCTGGAGACTGATTTGAAGAAGTCAGTCAGGTTCAGGAGACAAGATCAGCCCTTCATGAACCCAAACTGGGTGGGGTCCAGTGTTTCAAATTATCTAATTATTGTCATTACTTATTAAGTATGATTCATCATCATTTCTCCAAAAGACACCACTTTTAGGTGGGATTAAGAGGGACAGAGCTAAAATTTCAGTCAAAATCAGGGATGTCCCTGAAAATCAGTGACAGTTAAGAAGTAGGCACCTACCTCTCTACCTCCCTCTTACACACACAAACACATATACCTACTGTGACAGGTCCCTACTCTGGGACAGCAATCAAGGAGATTCAATCCTCACCACTGACTCCAGTAAGAGAAGGTCAGTAAGAGCAAAGATGGATTCACACAGCATTTTCAGATGCAGCTCCCTATATGAAGCACAATTTCCCTTAAGAGCACACAAGGAGCACATTCCAGACCTGGGGCAGGACTCTCCTTCTCTCTTCAGTCCTACACAAAACCCCGCATTGTCCACTTTGGTGCTCTGTATCCCTGTTCCTAGTAGCTGACACACACACACACACACACACACACACACACACACACACACACACACACACACACACACACACACACACACACACACACACACACACACACACACACACACACGCACACGCACACGCACACGCACACACACACACACACACACACAACACACACACACATATACACACCTGGGAAAAGATGGCTCAGATTTAGTATTTGTTTATTTATTTATTTACATTTGTTTACTGGGAAAGTCTGACTGGCCAGAAGCCCATTTTCATCAGAAGCCTGGGGAGAAAAGCTCCACAGAAATATACAAAATACCATAATTAGATAGTATGATAGTATACATATAGTAAGATACAGAATACACATCATTTAGTTAGTCTATACAAAGAAGTATTAAATACTATTTTCTGATAGATACAAGTTCAAAAAGAAAAACACAAGAATTTCAGAAAAGATCACTATGAGAATAATAAACTTAGTACTTTGTACATATTAAATAATAGTTATGAACAAATGAGATTTCCATATATATATTTTTTGAGTAGTAGTAACACTGAGGAGAGGAAGAAAATGAGGTACTAGCTGTGCCACTTTCTGCCCAGACTCTGAGGTAATCAAGTTCCCACCAGTCAGCTACCCTAAGGCTCTTAAAAAGGGTACCCAATTATACTGTGTAAAATTTCTACTAATACAACTAGTAGGGTGTGGCCAGAGCAGCAAGGCTTTCAGGAGTGATCACAGTGTCACTAAAGCAAGCACTCTTAAGGTGTTAAAAGTATTCTGTAATGGACCAGCCACAATGAAAGGTATTAAAATATTTCATGATAAGTGATAAAACAGAAAACAGGAGAATACTGAATACAATAAACAGCAGAGTTTCAACCACAAAGATATAAAAATATTACAGTTGGATAGTTTCTTACAGATGCAGAAAATAATACGAAACTATTCTTACTAAATTTCCCTGACTAATAAAAGAATTACTATCCCCTACCTACTTACTAAAGCAAGGTAACTGATGTGTGCTGAGTGTCTTACCACAGCAAAAGCCAGATGATGTCTCTCTCTCTCTATCGCTATCTATCTCTCTGTCTGTGTGGATGTGTGAGATATATATCCTGTCAGAAATCTTTCCTGTCAGATTCTAAAGTGCTTGTGCAAAGGCTCCAAAAAACAGATGCTGGCTAGAGGATGACATCACTTCCATTCATCAGAGTCTGGTACAATATACACTCAGAGCTTTGCAAAGATCTGTGGCAGCATCTGAAAGCTGAAACACAATTTCAAACTTTCCACCCTTCCAGGGTTCTCTGATAAATATATACATTTGATCAGTTGCAACA
>NC_056726.1:1441537900-1441572900 GCF_019279795.1 Protopterus annectens
AATAGTATAAAAATTACTTTTCTGTTCTAAATGTGTACACATTTTGTGATAATTTTTTGGGAAGCAGTTATAACAATTGACTGATGTGCTGTTATTCCTTGATTGGTACAAGTCATTTGTCTGTTTTGGGGGTGGGGGAGCCAAGTTCCATTTGTTTGTTGCCACAACCAAAAACATTTTTAAAGAGGTTTGCTCTTGTTATTCCTTGTTTTGTATCAAACCTTGGTTTGTGTGTGGCTGTGATATGTTACAACCACATAACCTTTTATATGTTAATACCTGAAGGTTTGTGTGGCTTCCAACTGGGTAATATATATATATATATATATATATATATATATAAACAGTGTTCTATTTTATGATATTTATGTAGTATCCTTCTTTTTATGTCACCTAGGGTTATAGCACCCAATGTCCCAATCCCTGCAAACCCCATTTCAGTGACTCTGAAAATGTTATTGTCCAAATATTTAGGCAACACAATGCCTTTCTGCTTGAGAGAGGATGTGGGGATATGTCTGACAGAATGCAGATTTGGAACCAGATAGTGAATGATGTCAGTGCTGTAGAGGGGGCACAGCTGACTTATGATCAGGTTCATCATAGGGCCACTGATATGATTTAATCAGCCCAGAGGAGAGCAACTGCAGTTGCACATGGACAGTTGGTTACAGGGGGGTTACTACAGAGCCACCACTGACACCAAATGAAGAGTTCCTGTCCACTCTCAGGGATCCAGAGAGCTTAGTGGAAAGTGCACAACAGTATGTGATTGATCTTGGTGCTGATGTTTCAGGGAGGGCAAGTATGTCCCAGGATGAGCTTCCAAGTGAGCTTACATATGTCAATTTTTAACATTTTCATGAAAATAATAGTTCAGTTGTTTTCATTTTTTTTCTGGGGAGGGCAACTTATATATTATATAAATTGATACAGTTAGCAACACATTCTGGTTCATTAAACATGGGGATGGGTGGACGTGCCAGCCAAGTTTCAGTTAAAAGTATTGTTAATGGTCATGTAAAGGTAAAAAAATTGGACCCCTGTGTTATTGGAATTGTGATGATAGTGTCCTTACCTTTTGCTTAACTTCTTCCATGACCATCCTCCCTCACAAGTGTGAGTCATCTGCACATGGTAAGCCAAATATTTTTATTTGAGTACTCATAGGCATTTGACAGAAATATGCATTTATCTATATGTGTGAGGAGGTGGGTGTCATGAGTGTGCATGTATTGCTGTACCATCTTGACAGTAGCACCAGTGCTAGCTTGTTAACATATATTAAATTGTAGTGTAGGTATTAATTTCTATCCTGTGTTTCCTTATTAACACAGGTGATCCTTATAGTGGAAGAGTAGGACTCTTACCACCTGATGTTAGAGTATTGTCAGACTCTGATGATGATGGTGGTGAAACAGAGGTACAGTCGGGGGTGCAGAGATTGAATCTGACACTAGGGTTGTTATTCAGCCATTCTCTGTATTTCCAGTATACACAGTCAGTAGGCCTACACATACCTATTCCAGTCTCCCTCAGATATTGGACATGTGGAGGGTGAGACACTTGATCAGGGTAGTGTGGTTACTGTGGCTTTAGTACCAGTTGACTCTGGCTGTAGCCAAAGTTTGGGTGAGGTGCCATGCAGGATGGTTATTAGGGGTGCTCAGAGGAGGACTGCTGTCTACCATCTACCTAATCCTAGTGTGCCTTTATGTGCCAATCAACATATATTTAGGGCCATCATGGAGGTGCAGGCATGTTCCAATAGATCCCCCGAAGAAATGTTTAGGTATGTAGATGTGGTACAGGCTGACATGGGTGACTGCCTCCTCTTCCATGTTGACAATTCAATGGCTCAGATGGCATGATCGAATGGGCAGGCTCCAGATAGAACATTTGCTGGGAGGGGTGGCATCCACATGGACATAGATCAACATCATCATCTGATGTTAGTCAACATGGCCATGATCGATCCTTCTCTAATAGAGTCACACCTGGCCATGGTAGGCCATAGGGTCATGGTCCTGGATGTACTCATAAGGACAGATTGTCCAGCAGACATCAGTCACATTCAGGTAGTAGCAGTGCATCTGACTGTAGGCATGGACATGCCAGTGCAACACCTGGCCGAACCAGTTCTTGCAATCGGGGCTGACAACAATGAACTGTCACCTCTACCATGCATGTATCACAGCTGTCCTACATAGCATGGCTTAGAGCTATCACAAAGCTTGGCTGTGTTCTTGCAGACATTCAGACACACATTTCATCTTGAGTGGCCACATAACAGTTATATGGGTCAGTTGTGAGGCTTACAGCTCATTCTGTCTCAGTGGCTATTTCATATTTTATCTAAATGCCTGCCTGTCTGTCTTTCTTACTCACATGCACTTACTACCTTTTGTGTCAGCCATGGCCTTCTGTACACGTTAATTACATATTTAGTGCAATGACTTATTCCACAGCCATTTGTGAGCATTGTCTGCAGCATTGGAGCTTTGTCTTTTTTTTGTATTGTGTTTATTCTTCTCTTATCTGAGCTGTAATCTCAAACATGCAGCCTGTAGGGCATTTTGTATCATTGTCCTTAAAATGTATGAGAATATTATATGAAAATACTATACAGTTTTCAAAAAAGGCAAGGGAGTTTGACTATTAGTGAACAGAAACTGAGAACTGTGTGATGCTCGCTTCCATTTAAAACCTTTATTCAAGTACTTCTACACCTTGAAGTATAACCTGGTTGACACATCCACTGCAGGCAAGGCACTCTCAATTGCTGCTGTGTTTTCCTTCTCTCTACCGCTAATCATTTTCAGTTACAATACATTAGCAGCAAACACTGAATAATTGGCTACACTATTTTTACACCTGCTACATGGAACTAAAAGTTTGGGAGTCAGCAATTCTAATGAGTTCACACCTCATTTGCATATTCACTGGCCTGAAGTCACACTATAAAAAGGTAACTGTGCAGCTAGGGACACTGAAGGTGAGGAGAGATGTGTATGTGGATAACACAGAAGAAGATTGCTACTAATTAGGATTTATCTGCACAGAAGGTTTCCAATCTTGATAAGGTATGACTGAATTTTTCAATTATATACTAGATCTGCTCACATGTTACCAGGGGAAAAACATACACACACACACACACACACACACACACACACACACACACACACACACACACACATATATATATATATATATATATATATATATATATATGTGTGTGTGTGTGTGTGTGTGTGTGTGTGTATATATATATATATATATATATATATATATATATATATATATATATATATATGTGCATTAGCAAATGCTACTTTTATATCTATGCATGCCTTAGAAGGTTAATGATGACAGAGGCATTTTTGTCAGGGCATTTTACTTTCTCAGATACACAACCTTATTAACTTTCATCACAAATGTTATTGTTACAGTTGTTTATCTTAAACTATTCTAAATTATTTCAGTGAAATGTATGTCCTATATTGTCAATGACACTGGGGTGTTAAGTTTCTAAAATGGCCCATAGACACCTCTAGGGGAGTACTGGGCACAGGTAGAGGTGACTGTCAATACTATAAAAATTACTTTTCTGTTCTAAATGTGTACACATTTTGTGATAATTTTTGGGAAGCAGTTATAACAATTGACTGATGTGTTGTTATTCCTTGCTTGGTACAAACTGTCATTTGTCTGTTTTGGGGGTGGGGGAGGCAAGTTCCATATGTTTGTTGCCACAACCAAAAACATTTTTAAAGAGGTTTGCTCTTGTTATTCCTTGTTTTGTATCAAACCTTGGTTTGTATGTGGCTGTGATATGTTACAACCACATAACCTTTTATATTTTAGTACCTGAAGGTTTGTGTTTCTCCAATTGGTAATACTGAAAAAAATAATAATGTGTGTGTGTGTGTGTGTGTGTGTGTGTGTGTGTGTGTGTGTGTGTGTGTGTGTGTGTATATATATATATATATATATATAAACAGGACTTTTATTTATGTGATATTTATGTGTAGTATCCTTCTTTTTTATGTCATCTAGGGTTATAGCACCCAATGTCCCAATCCCTGCAAACCCCATTTCAGTGACTCTGAAAATGTTATTGTCCAAATATTTAGGCAACACAATGCCTTTCTGCTTGAGAGAGGATGTGGGGATATGTCTGACAGAATGCAGATTTGGAACCAGATAGTGAATGATGTCAGTGTTGTAGAGGGGGCACAGTTGACTTATGATCAGGTTCATCATAGGGCCACTGATATGATTTAATCAGCCCAGAGGAGAGCAACTGCAGTTGCACATGGACAGTTGGTTACAGGGGGGTTGCTACAGAGCCACCACTGATACCAAATGAAGAGTTCCTGTCCACTGTCAGGGATCCAGAGAGCTTAGTGGAAAGTGCACAACAGTATGTGATTGATGTTGGTGCTGACGTTTCAGGGAGGGCAAGTATGTCCCAGGATGAGCTTCCAAGTGAGCTTACATATGTCAATTTTTAACATTTTCATGAAAATAATAGTTCAGTTGTTTTCATTTTTTTCTGGGGAGGGCAACTTATATATTATATAAATTGATACAGTTAGCAACACATTCTGGTTCATTAAACATGGGGATGGGTGGACGTGCCAGCCAAGTTTCAGTTAAAAGTATTGTTAATGGTCATGTAAAGGTAAAAAAATTGGACCCCTGTGTTATTGGAATTGTGATGATAGTGTCCTTACCTTTTGCTTAACTTCTTCCATGACCATCCTCCCTCACAAGTGTGAGTCATCTGCACATGGTAAGCCAAATATTTTTATTTGGGTACTCATTTGACAGAAATATGCATTTATCTATATGTGTGAGAAGGTGGGTGTCATGAGTGTGCATGTATTGCTGTACCATCTTGACAGTAGCACCAGTGCTAGCTTGTTAACATATATTAAATTGTAGTGTAGGTATTAATTTCTATCCTGTGTTTCCTTATTAACACAGGTGATCCTTATAGTGGAAGAGTAGGACTCTTACCACCTGATGTTAGAGTATTGTCAGACTCTGATAATGATGGTGGTGAAACAGAGGTACAGTCGGGGGTGCAGAGATTGAATCTGACACTAAGGTTGTTATTCAGCCATTCTCTGTATTTCTATCATACACAGTCAGTAGGCCTACACATACCTATTCCAGTCTCCCTCAGATATTGAACATGTGGAGGGTGAGACACTTGATCAGGGTAGTGTGGTTACTGTGGCTTTAGTACCAGTTGACTCTGGCTGTAGCAAAAGTTTGGGTGAGGTGGCATGCAGGATGGTTATTAGGGGTGCTCAGAGGAGTACCGCTGTCTACCATCTACCTAATCCTAGTGTACCTTTATGTGCCAGTCAACATATGTTTAGGGCCATCATGGAGGTGCAGGCATGTTCCAATAGATCCCCCGAAGAAAGGTTTAGGTATGTAGATGTGGTACAGGCTGACATGGGTGACTGCCTCCTCTTCCATGTTGACAATTCAATGGATCAGATGGCATGATCGAATGGGCAGTGTCTGTGATAGAACATTTGCTGGGAGGGGGGGGTGGCATCCACATGGACATAGATCAACATCATCATCTGATGTTAGTCAACATGGCCATGATCGATCCTTCTCTAATAGAGTCACACCTGGCCATGGTAGGCCATAGGGTCATGGTCCTGGATGTACTCATAAGGACAGGTTGTCCAGCAGACATCAGTCACATTCAGGTAGTAGCAGTGCATCTGACTGTAGGCATGGACATGCCAGTGCAACACCTGGCCGAACCAGTTCTTGCAATCGGGGCTGACAACAATGAACTGTCACCTCTACCATGCATGTATCACATCTGTCCTACATAGCATGGCTTAGAGCTATCACAAAGCTTGGCTGTGTTCTTGCAGACATTCAGACACACATTTCATCTTGAGTGGCCATACAGACGTACACACATAACAGTTATATGGGTCAGTTGTGAGGCTTACAGCTCATTCTGTCTCAGTGGCTATTTCATATTTTATCTAAATGCCTGCCTGTCTGTCTTTCTTACTCACATGCACTTACTACCTTTTGTGTCAGCCATGGCCTTCTGCCCCCCCCCCCCCCACCCAGAAACAACACCCTGTGCAAATGATAACAACTGTGTCATATCCCTTGATTTTCTCTTGTTTTGGATTCAGGGATGAATAAGTCATTTGTCTGATGCCCAGGGTGCATAACTGTCTGAGAGCTCAGTATATGCGTGTTTGTTATGCTCTTTTGCAAATTATACTGCTTTCATACAGGTTTTTGTAATGTGTACATACCTCTCAACCTCTTAGACCAAAAAAGCTGGACCAAGCCATGAATTAAATTGGGGCAAAAGCCCAAAAATTTAACAATTTTGAAATATTTTGGTTTTACAAACTTAGAAAGATGACAAAATAACATGTTTTGCATTAGCATGTATTTTCTGAGGGATATAAAGTCAGAAACTGAACTCTGCCATTATTTTCTAACCTCAATGTTTAATGATTTGCCAGTACAAAACTAAGAGGCCAACCTCTGGACATCCTGTGAAAATTTGTACATTTAAGAGGTATGAATTTGTGATCTTGGATGCATGAGGCCTATTAGTGCATACAGGACACTTTTACATAAATCAGTGCTGTCACATATTGATGCCATTGTTGTAAAAATCACCCACCTTATATGTTCTTACATTAGCAAATAACAGCATACAAGGATATGCCATTCATTTGTGTTCTTAGAAATGTATTTTCCTCTTCCAGGTTCAACGCTTACCTTGGAAGTCTGGCAGTTGCAAGAGTTTTAATTTGGGGCTTACTCTGTCTGATGCCAGCAGTACACAACCATTACATGGATAAGTAAAGATTGTGAGCATTACCTGGCATCAATGTTACTGTATGTATGTGCATAGGATGAAGGTTTTATCCCCTTAGGTGATGAGCATGTGTGCTACCCGTTGCCTCTTGGCAAACCTACATCTGCCTACATCCACAGGTGATTTCCCCTCTGACTCCTCACCTGAGTAAGACTGTGATAACCTTGCCAGTGGTGGTGGGATGTGTGGCCCTTCCCCTTGGTGTTTCTGCTGAAGGTGTTTTCTCAGAATAATGGTATGAAGAATGGCACAGACAGTGAAAATGTCAGCACATGTACAGGGATTGTACTGCTGGACTCCCCCAGATGTATCTAGGCAACAGAACTGTGACTTCATCAGCCTGAATGCAAACTTTGTGATATTTCTTGTTTGAGGACGTGCCTCATTATAGCATTCTTCAGTTGGTGTCTGTGCATTTCTGATGGGTGTCACAGTTCGAGTGTATAACCTGCATCCCTCAGTAAATGACCCTGTGGGATATCCTGCCTAGAAAACATCTGATACAATTCAGAGGTGCCAGATATGTGAGTTGTGATAACTACCTAGGTTACCAGCACACACATTCAGGATAATTCCCTTAGCATTACACGTGACCTGGCAGTTAATGGAGTGGAAGCTGTGAAACATTGAGGGGCTGCAGCCCAGCCAGATAGAATGTTGTAAATATTTCTATGTCATTGTAAATATTAATATTATCCACATGCTGGTTTCACAAATGTAAGAAAACTGTGTTGCGTGCTAAGTTTCAAAAATGTAACCCCAGTGCACCTTGCTGGAAGAAAGCTGATAAGTAAAGAATTTACAACTGTTTATGATCTCAAGCTAGGGGACAAGCTGTCTGGGCTAGGAAATAATTTCTATTGTCCTAAGACAGAAATAATTACTAGATTTCACATGTAAAGTGTCTTTTATTGCTGTGGCTTCCTGGAAGGTGCAGGTCACAAAAAAATGTTAACATTTTGAGTTCTTTGAGCCTGGGAAACTTCAGCAGAAGTGACAAGGATGATGTAATCTGAAAGGACTCAGCAGTAACATGTATTATCAATTTAAGGGCTATCTCAGAAAGAAAGGATGGCATTTTGTATCTTCTTCTACACCTGTAAACATCAACTCACCAGCACTGTGCCTTGCTCTGTAAGTAAAGTTATTTGGAACATAGTTTCTTTTAGAGACATATAATAATATAGCCACATTAGTGTATATACTTTCTATATTTATGTCAGATTGTCCTACAATGTTGTTTTAAAGTATTTCCTGTGATTTCTGAACTCTCTAGTTTCCTTGTGTTTAGTTAATTAGTATTGTCTTGTGTTTTCATTATTTACTATTAAATATATTTAAACCTTTGAACTGTGGCTGTTTTGTGTAGAGATAAGTTAAGCTCCTAGAGTCCTTGCATGTATTTTGTGATACTGTACAAAGCCACTTCAATATCCTTGCTGTTCATTACACTTACTAATTGGATAATAATAACATTGCACAGTTGAATTGGACACCCTTTGGTAAAGGCCTTTAGAGTAGCTGATAAGAATAGTTGGTGGCAGTGATTACTACCGTATAGTCTGGGCAGAAGGGGGCATAGCTGGAGAACCTGTGCCAGCCTTCCCCAGGAGTGTCTGTGTGTTTTTATATAAACCAAATCTCAAAGTGTGCATGTGTCAGATACTTGGGCAGGGACACAAAGTACTGATTAGACTGTGAGGGTGCTGGAGGTTTTGACTTGTCTTAGTGGGGATCTGGATAGAAAGGAAGAAACCAGCTCCAGACTGACTGTGATCTCTGTGTGCTCTTAAGGGAAATTGTACTTTACTCTGTATGTACTTGTTATCCTTCCAATGTGGACACCCCTCACTGATGCTAATCATGAGGATTGAGGTTCCTTAATTACTGGGCCAGTGCACGGGCATCACAAAAGCCATTTCTGTTTATGTACATCCATCCCTGTTCCCCGGGTGGTGCTTTGATTTCAATGGGCATACAATATATGGCACCTAAGACTTCAGGGCAGTGTGCTACAGGGTACAACTTCCGCATAGTTGTAGATCTGTCCTCAGGTGTTTGGGGAAAATGTATGTAGTCACTGGCATGTTGTAGCATAGCATTCAGGAACTGATCTAAGATCATGGATGCTGATGCCTGCGACACTTCCAGCATGTCCCCTGCTGGTCTCTGGAAGGTTCTTGTAGCTAATATTGTAAGTACTACACATGCCTTAGTCTTCACTGGAATTTGTTTCCTTCAGTTTGCCCTTGCTCTCAGCTGAGGATGACAGAAGTTGCAGAGTTACTGTACTGTGTCTCTATCCACCCTGTAGCTCCATACAATTTCTACCTCAAGCAGACCATGAAAAGTTAAATGCGGTCTAAACACCCTTCACCTTCTTGGCTGTGGTCTATTCGCAGCAGCAGCAGCAGCATAGACTTGGGCCTGTTGCACATACACATGAATAAGAGCAACAGGAGCCCCTAACATCCTTTCCATGTAGAATAGTTTCAGTGGTTATATTCCAATAGGTATTGGAATTCTCAGGTAAAACCTGCACTAAGGCTACATGATTGCTTTATAGCTTGTATACACCTGTGGATGTAGGCAGATGTAGGCTTGCACAATATGCCCTTGCACTGGTCAAGAGGCAACAAATAGCATGCATGCTCACCACCTAAGGGACCAAATTGGCCACATCTACTGGAGACAATCATAAGGCTTTCTTCATATATGTCTGCAACCTGAAATGAAGCACCCCGATCTGTTCAGAACTGGTGGTCAAGGACACCACATATAGAAATGCCATAGATTTAGCAAACTTGCTGGCTGACAGATTCAGAGAAAACATCACCCCTCTGTCCCCCCTCATCAATAAATCAGGACATCTCCAGTACTTGCCCCCCTGCCCTTATATCTAGGAAACAGATCATCACTGCTCTCTCAAAGGCAAAACATTCTCAGTAATAATATATATCTGTGATATTCAGACTATAGGTAAGGCTGTGGGCCAGAAAATCAAAGCTTTTGAATTGTGGTTAGTGTTAGAAAAACCTTTTGAGAGCTACATAGACTGTAAGAAGGTCACAGCAGTCAATATTTATGTAAATAAATCCAGATTGTTCAGTGGATGATCTTGTAGTAAAAGTAAGACTCGAGTATATTGTCCACATAATGCAAATACAGGATAGGCACCAATACAGGGAAAGATCTAAGTCAAAAGAAGAAGGGGAGTATGATATTAAGAGGAATAGTCAACATTGCTGGAACAATGAAACTGAAGTTTGTTTCAAAAATGTAAAGACGCAGTAGTGAACAAACAAGCCTGGTGTACTAAAGTGTTTGGAATCACAGTCAGCCTTAGCTAAATGATGATACTGTTTCAGCAGTTTTAGTATTAAAACAATTAATGATACATATTTATGATAACTGATAGATATGGATAATGTAAACAGAGGTGCTTATGAGTTGCAGAGATTTAAATTTCTATCAGTAAATCAGATTTACCCTGCTTTCCATCAACAAATGCCTTCATCTCCTTACCATTCACAAGGGGTAGCACTAAGTCACATGTATACGTAATCAATTGACTGTGCTATTCAAAATACCAAACCTCAGAAATGCAGCAACACTGCAATATAAACAGACTAAGAATCACATTGCCTGTTATAGGGATCAAAAACCGACAGTATTTTAATTATCATGATATCAGAAGTTAGTGTGCAAGCTACTGAAATTGAGAAAAACTATAATTTACTTCTTAATGCTTTGTGCTGTGGATCACAGTTACGTTGATATAGGGTATGACCGTGTCACAACAAGCACCAAAATCTGTCCTGCATGTGTTTTTTGCAAGACTGCTAGGTGATTCTGCTGTCTTGAGATTATGAAGTGGTTATGGCACAATCTGTTTTCTGCACCAAAGAAACATGCTGGATGGTGCAGTGGTGCAGTTGTTGCATTGTCACCTCACAGCCAGAGTTTCTGTGGTTTGATTCTCAGCTGGGGTGTCTTCTGTGTGGAGTCTGCATGTCCTCTCTATCTATCTGAGTTTCCTCCCACATTGCTAAGACTTGTATCTGGAGACTTTCCCAGTAAACAAATGTTAAATAAGTAAGACAGTATTATTTTTTTCTGCCTCAGCCTTGACTTACTCATGAGGTGTAATTTTGTGAGGAAAGAATATGTTTCAACAATTCTTAACATGAGATGCAAAATATTAAAAAGAAAATAAATGCTTCCTTCTTTTCTCTCTCTCCCTCTATCTCTGTGCTATTTTCGTTTTTGTTTGTAGGGGTAGTAACCCAAATAATTGGTATGACTTCTTAGCAAACAACATAAAATATAATATCGACTGACATCCATACGGGTGGGAGGTTGGTGTAGTAGTTAAGGTGCTTACCTTAAAAACACGAGGTGCAGCGTTTGATTCTAAGATGGGGTAATTGGCTAGGCTTAAACAGTTAGCTTAGCACTAACCTATATACAAGCACATATCAGTTTAGTATGTTTTAAGTAAAAGATCAGAACATTTCATAGACAGTCAGTCAATAAAACAAATAAAGCTATGCCATGTGTCTTTTATTTGAATATAAACGGAAAACAGAAAACACATAGCATGAAGAGTTCTGATTGTTACTCAGTTTCACAATTCACATAGTTGAATGCTAGGATCACTCAAAGCCCTCATAACTGTGATGGCATTTAGATAGTGCTGCATTCAAACAGGGTAGTCTTTGTGGCAACAGAAAAAAGAACTATTGTTAATTGCATTTCTGTCTTTGCAGGATTTATGTGTGCAGATTTTAGCTCAGATGACCCGTGGCACAGTAATGATTGCTGCCAGTACAGACTAAAAGAGCAAATTATCTGTTAGTTAAAAGTTAAAAAATGCAAACTTAAATAGCATTAATGTTCAGTAAAAATGTCATTTTTAAGTAATACCATTTTTTAGCTTGATCTACCTATCTTGACATACACATGCTGCGCAAAGGCTGTCGTATTATCTGGTAGGCTGTAATCCAACAAACATGTATTATCACATATGCATGAATCAAGAAAAAAACAACTGCATATGAGATCATTAGCCAACTCAACACACAAAGGGAGATTTCTAATCAATAACAGATTTGAGAAAAAGCTGTCAAAATGACCTTATGTTACTAGCTACCATAGTGAACATGTAAATCTTAAGAAGTAAAAAAGTAAAGCTATTAAGTTTATTATTTAAATTACAAATTTAAAATACTCTACAAGGTTCCAAATGCTATCTTCATATACATTACTCCATGCACCTTTGTCAAGTAAAATGCATTTTTTTTCCATGAAGTTCTTTTTTTTTTTTTTACTAAAGGTTCAACCTGTACTAAAGTTCAAGCATGATTCAAGCAAGCACAATTATTTCCAGGACTGTAGTGTGCTATTAGGAAAACAAGAGCTTATATCCCTTTTGAACTGAACAGCATAAATAAAATCAGATGCACAAATTACAAATGATCTCATTAAAATCAAAATAAAGGAATAAAGTATTAAAAGTAAAAGAAAATGCATGCCAGAATATTGCTGCTGTGTGGGACATAGACTATTGTCATGCAGATACTCTTAGTTCTAGCATTTTAATTCAATTAATTTTAGTATAAAAACTAAGTCATAATACTTGTCTAGGCACTCAACAGTAGCCACTGCAGTGAACCTGTGTAAAGCTTAAAATAGCAAAAAACAGTGCACTAGTATTATACTAGTAAGGCTACATAGCCAGCAGTCTATGGCAAGACCACAGAAGGCAATACAGAAAACACATGCTAGTGCCAGACTACAGAAGATGACAGACTGAGAAGAACTGATGGTGCCCCTCATGCTCACATACAGCATGCACACATGGCTCCATTGGAACCATTCTACACAAAGCACATTTATTTCAGCTACTAAATCTTCTGACATTTTTTTATTTAAATTAACCCAACAGAGACACTGGTAAATTAACTTATTATCTCGATTACCGATTATATTTTTCGATCATTGGTGTTGTTCCATTTCTGTTTGTTACTGATTACTGATTAGTGTAATGTTGTAGGCATTTCAAGATACTGCTCTACAGTACTGCTACTAACATAGCCCCCTCCAGACACAAAACCCCTAGATATGTCCTTACCAACATACCCCTCAGAAAAGATGCCCTAGGAACTTGGGGATAAAATTGGGCCAGGTTGCATGGCGAGGAATACAGGGGTACTTGTAAGATAATTTCATTACTTGGCTGACTGTTATACTGATACTGGACTGAAACTATTTGCTTTACAGTTACTGTGCTATAAACTACTCAGATTATCTGTTGCTATTACTGTTACTTCACCTTCCCTTGGGTTCGGCTATCCTTTGCTCAGGTTTTAATATTAGGTAGAGCCCACCTTAGTATGCTGGATAAAGCCATTTAATTTAAAGTTGCCACTTGTTACTGATTACCTTGTTGATCATACATATTTCTATCACTTAGACATTTATTTTTTTTTCCACCTGCAAATACTACAGTGCATCACAGTTCACATCGGGTGACAGTGGTCCAGCAGTCAGCACTGTCACCTCATAGCAAGAGATTCTTTAGTTTGATTCTTGACTGGAGTGCCTTCTGTGCCGACTCTGCATGTCCTCCCTGCATTTATCTGGGTATCCTCCAGTTTCCTTCCCCATTTGTAAGACATGCATCTGGAGTGTTTCTCCCCAGAACTCCACTGAAAATGGGTTCTGTCCTAGTTGGACTTCCAGGTAAACAAATGTTAAATCAATAAATATTATTTTATCATTTAGCCATATGCCATGTTATGATTTTTTTTCGAGTCCAGTCGATTATCACTCTCTGTCATGCAAAGAGTAATTATTAACCAGCCCTCTTTTGTTTAGCCCTTACATTTGCACCAGCTAATATGGAATCTCAGTCTTTTACCCCTTCCGTAGACACCTTGGTAGTGCTAGGTATTTGACGGCAGTGTAGCAACTGCCTCATGCTTAATGAAAAACTTTATTGCTACCTCACAGTGATTTAATATGTGACAAGTGTAAGTATCTCCTTAATGTAGAGGCTACCTTCTCACCTCAGAGCACATTTAGTAAGCACAACACAGATGCATACACACCACAGAGCACTTCCAGCATACTAACTTATACTGAGGATGTTATGAGACCAGTGCCTCAGACTCCTAGGATAAAGACTAAGAAACCGCCATCATTAGTTCAGACAACAACACGCCTACCTTCATCTTTCCCACTCACAGCCAGGACACATACCTCTAAGAGTCACAAGGGTGCAGACTTCAAGCCTTTATGGCCCACTGAGGCTGCATATAAGCACTGTAATGTTTTAGTAACTGATGACTCTTTCGTCAGGAATATGGACCCCACCCACACCAGGCTTGTTAAGAATATGCTGACAGATAGCAGCCTTTCTGGAACCAGGATACAAAATATAACAACTTGGAACCTTCCATAATGAAAAATAAAATTATGACTTGATCCTGGTGTATTTGGGTATGCATTACCTTAGGAACCATAACCTGAGGGACATGTAGACAGATATGATTGAGCTTGCTACACATGAATCTGTGGGAGGAAAGGCACTGGTCTAGAGTAGCATTTTGCCATCACCCAAAATAATACTAAGATACAAATTCAAGATAATTGACTTTAATAATTGGCTATATAGCTACCGTTATTCTAGGGGAATCCAGTGCCACTGTCACTGGTCAGCATGCCCAGCACTCCCATGACATTATAAATGTTAAGTATCTTTTACCAATAGTTAACTACCCTACTAAGGGACTCAATATCCTTGATCAAGTCCTAACAAATATGGTCATTTCTTGCACATTTCCATGTGTGTCACACTGTTTTATTAAATCAAGACCATAAACTAGTGACCTTATCCTTTAAACCTGGTGGTACTTCCTAGTAAATACCACCGTGTTTAGGAACTTCTCAAAAGAAAACCTTCTTTAATTAGTTGGTGATCTAAATAAATAATATTGTAATCCTCCTCCCATGGATCTCAGTTATTAAAGCTGCTGTCTATGTATCTGAAATCTGAACGGGATTCCACATGTGTCCCTGCTGGACAGTGGCATAGGGTGCTGACTTGTTGGAACATGGGCTAAATTCTTGGCTAGGCTTGTAAGGGCCTCTGGGCCAATAGCCTAGTAACTTCCTATGATCCTATGATCCTGTGATCCTACTCCCACTTAAATAGTTGTATTGATAAGGCAGTCCTTTTTTGTACCAAATATAATGAGAAATTTAATAACAACCCCCTGTGGTGGAATACCCATATACATAAATTATATAACAAGAAAAAACAATTGCTTAAATCTTATAAGATATCTCATTCTGCCTACCTTATGAACACTCTTAAACAAACTAGAAGAACATAAAATAAACCATTAGGAAACTCAAAGTTGAGTATGAACTTAAAATCACCAATAAAAACAAAAATAATTACAAATATTTCTTTAACTATGTCAGGAAGTTAAGTAATAATAATACCCAAGAATGTTCAGCACTAGTTCATAATAATGCAGCACACTCTGACCCAAAGGAAATAGCTAATAACATAGCTGACAATTTACTTTACTTACAGTTATACCTATTCCACAGGTTCCACACTGCAAGCTACCCCCTTTAATTATTATGGAACAAGTTCTCTCAGTCCTCTGAAAAACAAGCAATACCTCATTCATGGGTCCAGATAACATATCAGGTTGCCTAATTAAAAGTGCCACATATGTATAGCCTAACTGAACTCCTGTTTAACCCGTATAATCTTAGCTTCTGCACTGGCTACATTCAAGTAGCCTGGAAAGCAACCATCATAATGTCATTATGCAAGGGTGACCCAACCATGGACTCTGGTAACTAAAGATCTATTAGTCTCACTAGCTTTGTATGTCAAGTCACAATCTCTTAACCATGTTCCCTCATTAATTTGGCTTTGTCAAAGGAAAGTACTGCCTCTTTAATCTTATTATTGTTTTTTTTGAAAATGTAACTGAAGCAGTGGATTACAGTTACTTAGTACATGTAGCATATCTCAATGTGGTCAAGACATTTGACACTATTCCTCACACAGGCATTATCTGCATTAAAATCTGAAAATAATTATTATGTCATGTGGTAGATAGCTGACTGGCTGTCTGAAAGAACTCATGTGGTTAGTGTTGAAATTTCCACTTCTGGAAGCAAAAAAAGTTACTAAATGTGTACCACAGAGCTCACCATTAGGGTGTCTCCTATTTGGCATCTGTTTCTCAAACCTTCAGGCCAACACTCCTTGTCTATAGTTCTTTAAGTCTGTACATGTTGTTATTCAGTTTTCTTCACAATTGTTCCAACATGAGTTAGACCACATTAACAATTGGTGCAAGGCAAAAATTAAATGTGAAAAAATGTAGCATAGTTCACTTTGGTAAACAAAACATGCTCATACACCTTATTGGTGACACAGTCCTCAAATCAGACACTGTGATAGGGATATGGGCACTTTTGGTATTCCTTATCTTTTTTACCATCATGCCTCCACATTAATTTAGAAAGGCTTCTGTCTGGCTTATCTAATTTCCAAAGGCATCTCCACCAAATCCAAAGAAGTCTTAACTCTCTTTTACTCATATCTTGTCAGACCCAGTATTTTAACAAAATGTACTTTTTTGACATGTATTATTTGTCTAAACATATCTATTCTTGAATTACTGCAGAGAAGGAGTATTCCTCTGTATGATAGCATGTGTGACCCATATGAAAAACAGCAACAGAACCTGATTGGGGTTCAAAAAGAAACACCCAGTCTGCCATTCGGGGTCAGAAGTACGGTGGATCTAGATGACTCCTTCACACCACCATGAGTATCTGGCACTGACTGATTACTGCCATCCTCCCCACCTGACATTTCTAATATCAAAGCTACTAAACAAACCCAAGTCACCTGGGTCATAGTCAATACTGTACTTCTTTATGCAACATGGATAGGATTGTTTGTTGTTGTTGTTGTTTGTTTGTTTGTTAGCCTGGAGATCCATGTGGCAGAGTCCATCTACAATGGAAGCCTGTGGAGAACAGTGTTGGGCATACAGCATATGCTAACAAAAAGGCCATAATTTAAGTACAGTACTGATACTACTAGAAAGTAACACACACACACACACACACACGCACGCACGCACGCACACACACACACACACACACACACACATATATATATATATATATATATATATATATATATACATACACACACACACACACACACACACACACACACACACACACACACATACATATATACTATAACAATATAACAATGACAAATGTAGTGCTAAAACTGAGTCTTATGTATTATCATTCCTAAAATATATTGCAATCTTAAATTACAAGGTTACATGTTGAGAAATGACTTTGAAATAGATTGATGCTGAATGTAATCTGAATTTTTAAAATCCACTTATGTGACATCTGGAAAGAGGAAGGAGGACAAGGAGACCTGGTGATGGAATGAGGAAATACAGGAGAGTATACAGAGAATGAGGTTGGCAAAGAAGTGGGATTGTCAGAGAGATGAAGAATGTAGACAGGAGTATAAGGAGATGAGGTGCATGGCAAAGAGAGAGGTGGCAAACGCTAAGGATAAGGCGTATGAAGAGTTGTATGAAAGGTTGGACACTAAGGAGGGAGAAAAGGACCTGTACCAATTGGCTAGACAGAGGGACCAAGCTAGTAAAGATGTGCAGCAGGTAAGGGTGATAAAGGATAATGAGGGAAATGTACTCAAAAGCGAGGAGAGTGTGTTGAGCAGATGGAAAGAGTATTTTGAGGGGCTGATGAATGAAAAGAATGAGAGGGAGAGAAGGTTGGATGATGTGCAGATAGTGAATCATGAAGTGCAGTGGATTAGCAAGGAGGAAGTAAGGATAGCTGTGAAGAGACAGTTGAAAAACTTGAAAAACTGAAAAGTGGTAAAAAATGATAAATAACGACTCGCCACGAATACAGCAAAAGGTTTAATGGACATCCACAGACTTAGCGCTTTCACCCGTCCAAATGCGGGTTTCATCAGAGTTTAGTCAATTAAAAAAACAGCTGATTTTTATACTCTTGTCAATTAAATTACATTCAATTCCAATCAAAGCAGCCAATTAGTTTAAAACTCCAATTAATCTAATTATACAAAAAGTCAATAGTGATACTTAAGACAACTATAAAAAACATAACACAAAAATAATAAACAATACACTACTATATATGACTACCTATATACACACTAAAAGTAACTATTATACAGTTCATATTATTAAAAAATTCTTATTAAAGATTCCTAAAAATAGTATTTGTAATCAATTATAATAAATTCAAATAGTATATATGTTGTAAATATTAGTAAATATTAGTATAAATATTATATTTAAAGAAAGTAAAAAAAAATTAAATAGAAGTTAAAAAGAAATTAAACATTATTTATATATAATATTTTATTTTAAATAGTTATTCTAGTTGTAATATAAATTTATATATACATATATAAACTATTTTAAATATAATATTTATACTAATATTTACAACATATATACTATTTGAATTTATTATAATTGATTACAAATACTATTTTTAGGAATCTTTAATAAGAATTTTTTAATAATATGAACTGTATAATAGTTACTTTTAGTGTGTATATAGGTAGTCATATATAGAAGTGTATTGTTTATTATTTTTGTGTTATATGTTTTTTATAGTTGTCTTTAGTATCACTATTGACTTTTTGTATAATTAGATTACTTGGAGTTTTAAACTAATTGGCTGCTTTGATTGTCAGCTGTTTCTAAACTCTGATGAGTCTGTGGATGTCCATTAAAATTTATCATTTTATAGCTGTGAAGAGGATGAAGAGTGGAAAGGCTGTTGGTCCAGTTGACATACCTGTGGAATCATGGAGGTGTTTAGGTGAAATGACAGTGGAGTGTTTAACTAGATTGTATAATGAAATCTTGGGAAGTGAGAGGATGCTTGAGGAATGGAGAAAAAGTGTTTTGGTACCGATTTTTAAGAATAAGGGTGATGTGCAGAGCTGTAGTAACTACAGAGGGATTCAATTGATCAGTCACAGCATGAAGTTATGGGAAAGAGTAGTGGAAGCTAGGTTAAGAAGGGAGCTGATGATTAGTGATCAGCAGTATGGTTTCATGCCAGGAAAGAGCACTACAGATGCAATGTTTGCCCTGAGAGTGTTGATGGAGAAGTACAGGCATTGTGTCTTTGTGGACTTAGAGAAAGCATATGACAGGATGCTTAGAGAGGAGTTGTGGTATTGTATGAGGAAGTCGGGAGTGTCATAGAAGTATGTAAGAGTGGTACAGGATATGTACGAGGGTAGTGTGACAGAGGTGACGTCTGCGGTGGGAGTGATGGATGCATTTAAGGTGGAGGTGAGATTACATCAAGAATCAGCTCTGAGCCCTTTCTTATTTGCAGTGGTGATGGACAGGTTGAAAGATGAGATCAGACAGGAGGCCCCGTGGACTATGATGTTTGCAGATGACATTGTGATCTGTCGTGAGAGTAGGGAACATGTGGAGGAGACCCTGGAGAGGTGGAGATATGCTCTAGAGAGGAGAGGAATGAAGGTCAGCAGGTCTAAGACAGAATATATGTGTGTGAATGAGAGGGAGGATAGAGGTATGGTGAGGATGCAGGGAGTAGAGGTGGTGAAGGTGGATGAGTTTAAATACTTGGGGTCAACACTTTAGAATAATGGTGAGTGTGGAAGAGAGGTGAACAAGAGAGTACAGGCAGGGTGGAGTGGGTGGAGAAGAGTGTCAGGAGTGATTTTTGACAGATGAGTACCAGTAATAGTGAAAGGGAAGGTCTACAAGAGAGTAGTGAGACCAGCTATGTTATATGGGTTGGAGACAGTGGCATTGACAAAAAGGCAGGAGTCAGAGCAGAACGTGGCAGAGTTAAAGATGTTAATATTTGCACTGGGTGTGACAAGGGTGGACAGGATTAGTAATAAGTATATATAAGTATATTAGAGGGTCAGACAAGGTTGGAAGGTTTGGAGACAAAGCCAGAGAGGCAATATTACGTTGGTTTGGACATGTGCTGAGGAGGGATGCAGATTATATTGGGAAAAAGATGCTAAGGATGAAGCTGCCAGTTAACAGGAAAAGAGGAAGGCCTAAGATAAGGTTTATGGATGTGATGAAAGAGGACATGCAGGTGGTTGGTGTGACAGAGCAAGATGCAGAGGATAGGAAGAAATGTAAACAGATGATCTGCTGTGGTGACCCCTAATGGGAGCAGCTGAAAGAAGAAGAAGACTGATTTGTAGCACAAATGGACTATTACAAACTAAAGGCAAATACACTTGAATGTGTTGATTTACACAGAACAAGAGATGCTATTGTGTTGCTTCAAGCTGAAGTGATGTAATGTCAAAAGACTGGTACAGCAAGATCCAGAAGTATGTACAAATATGGACCATGGACTATGCAAAGGAATGGCTATGTGTTAAAAATGTCATGCGTTAGGTTACACGAGACTTACACATGAAGAAAGTCTGGTCTTCTGACTTCTGCTTTGATGATTATGAATTTGATTTGTATTCTTCATTCCTGTTTAAGATACAATGAAATTTAAAATTGTACTGCATTCTTTTGTCAGTTGAGGTAGAGTTGAATCCTGTCTCCCCTGTACATACATGGTGCAATAGGTTTCGTCTGTTAAGCCTGAAGAAAGAATGCAGTTTGATTTATTAAGTAATGTATGGTTGAATCAATGTATTCCACAATAAATGGTGCTGAGATTGTACAAATTATGGTTATTCTTTTCTACACATGGTCATCTTGACAGACTGGAGCCATAGTAAAAATCATGCCTTTGACTGGTATCTGTCAGAATATCTTTGTGATACTAGGCTATTGGCCTGCAGGCCCTTACAATCCTAGCTAAGAATTTTGCCTGTGTTCCCACAAAGTCAGCACCTGTCTCCCCTGTCCACCAGGGACACAGGTGGGTCCCAGGGTGTATTTTCTTTTTCCCATCCAGTTGTCAAGGTTCATCTTAAAGAGTGCTAGAGAAGTACTCTGCTTGACATGGAGAGGGAGTCTATTCCTCAGATGGGGGGGTCTTTGGGACACAAATCTATCCTGCCAACAAGTTCTATTAATGTCACAGACCAGTTTGAGGCCTTGTGTGTGAGTTGCAAGAGTGGAGTTTGACTTACAGATATGCAGCAACTCCATCAAGAGTGGGTCTGAGATGGCCTTGTATGCCAGACACAGGTCACCTCTGAGCAGTCTGTATGAGACTGAGTAGAAGGACAGGGCTTTTAGCCTATCTGTATTGAATAGGTGGTTGAGACCCTGGATTTTCCTGGTCAGGAATCTCTGTGTTCTTTCCAGCTGCTGCACATGCTTGGCAAGGTACATTCCAAAGGATGCATTGTACTCTATAATGGGTCTGATAAGGGAGGAGTACAGGGATGTTATGACCTCCTTGTTCCTGGATGAAATACCCTTACTTATGAGGTGGGTCATATTTAAAGCCTTCTGTACAATGGAGGTAATGTGGTGGTCAGAAGCCAGGTTGCTAGTACATTGTTATTAATGTGATAATTAGTCGGGATGTCATTTTCCCCAAAGGGGATAATGATGCATTTCTTGGCATTCAATTTGAGGCCATGCTTCAGGCACCAGTCATTAGTTTGGGTAAGGCCCACTTGGAAGATGCTCAAATCACTAGGGGGAATTAAAGATAGCACCCAGCTTGCAGTCATCTGCAAACTTGGTCAGCCACAGACCGCTGGTTTTGGCTTGCACCTCAGAAAAGTATATCTCAAACAGTAGAGGCCCCAAGACCGATCTTTGAGGTACACTGCTCATTACGGGTCTACTACTAGAAGTGTTTTCCCTTATTTTGACTAGGTGGGTTCTATCAGTGAGCCAGTTAGCTACTCATTTGGTAACATACGAGTTGATGCCTAGCTGGGAGAGTTTATTTATATGCCTGAGTGGGGAATAGTGTCGAAGGCTTTGCTAGGTCAAGGTAGGCAGTGTGTACTGTCTTCCCCTCATCCAAGGCTTTGGTGACTGTTTTGAAGAAGTCGACCAAGTTTAACAGACATGATCTCCCTTTGACAAAACCAAATTGTGTGGGATCAGGCATTTGGAGGTTGCCAGTGTACTTGTTTATAAGGTCCATGATAATGCATTCCATGGCCTTGCAGATCAGGCTACTTAGGCTAATGTAAAAAACAACCAGCCAGCGTATTCCACAGATTTACTAGGTACAATAAAACTCTGATGTCTCAGCTCTATCCAAAAGCCATCAAGGAGACTTGAAGGCTTTTGGATAGAGCCGAGACATCAGAGTTTTATTGTACCTAATAAATCTGTGGAATACGCTGGCTGGTTGTTTTTTCATTTTTTTTTTTCGTTTGTTCCAGTTCTTCTGTGGTTTTTAGTTAGGCTAATGGGCCTGTAATTGCATGGGTCAGTGGACGCTTCACCTGTGTGTAGAGGGATGACAGTGGCTGTCCTTCATTCAGCTGGGATGAAGACGGTGCTCTTGTTTGATTGAATAGGGGGCCTAATGGAGCTGAGATCTCATGCTTGAGTTCATGTAGGATACAGTCAGAGATGCTATTGAGTCCCATGGAGACTGAATTTTTTTGCCTTTGAGAGGGCATTAAGACCTGCTCCCTGGTGATGAGGAGAGTGGGGTAGGTGCTGGGGATGTCCTAGTTTACTGATGGGGGGGACAGGGGGTGAAGATTTCACAGAACTTGTCTGCCAGCAGGTTGGCTATATCTACAACATTTGTGTATATGATATTATTGACCACCAGTTCAGAGCAGATTTGGGTGTTACCTTTGAGATTGCAGACGTATGTGAAGATGGCCTTTGTGATTGACTTTAATGGATGTGGCCAATTTGGACTCAAAGTCAGCCTTATAGGATTTCACCATTGACCTTATTTGCTTGGTCAGACAAAGGAGAGATTGGTTCCAACTTGGTACCTGGTCCTTCTTGGTCTTGGACAGCAAGTTTTCCTTTTATTATAGTTTGTTTATTGCTGCTGTCCACCAGACAGGTTTACTCTTCCTTAAGAAAGATGATTTGGTCCTGTCAGGTATTCCTGAGTCCATACAGCTATGTAGGTGCTCATACAGTTTTTTGGTGTAGGCTTGGACATTAATGGTAGTTCTAACTGAAGGGATGGTGGCTGCAAAGTTGATTTTACCTGCTTTTAGGAGATGCTAGTCAGCTTTGCAAAAGTTTTTTTGTTTCACCCTGATGGTGGGGGTGTCAGGGGAGATGGTGACTTAGAAAGTGATCACTTTATGGTCGGATCTTACCAAGGAGTATGACACTGTAGGCATGCTACAGTGGCTAGTCATGTTGGTTAGCACCAGGTCCAGGATATTTTCACCTCTCGTAGGGGTGTTGACCAGCTGATCCAGTGTATTATCATTGACAAAGTCAAGGAAACTCTGTGCATTCATGTTTGGGCTAGAATAGGTCTCCCACTTTATGGTTGGGTAGTTAAAGTCACCCAGGATCAGGATAGAGGGTTGAATTTTGATGGATTCAAGTAAGTCTAGATAGATGGAGTGGGTGGTTGGGGGTCTGTAGCTAGCTATGATTTAAATAGGTGTTTTTCCAACAGTTAACTGCACTTGGAGTGTCTCCTGTGCGTCATACCATTTGACAAACCTGGTGGTGTGTAAGCTTTTGATAAATATTGAAACTTCACCTTCTTTGGCTTTGTAGTCTTCTGTTTGTGGTCTGAAAGTATGGTAGGATGAGTAACCTGGTAAGACTGGGGTGCTCTACGCAGCTTTTAAGCAGGTTTCAGTGACTGCACAAATGTCAGCATCCTCCAGGACAAGGAATGTTTGCAATCAGTGCAATTTCATGCTAAGACTCTTAGCATTTAGCAGCATTCATCCATTACTTTGGTGACTTTTTAAAAAATATCCACCAGGCTGACTAAGCATGACCTGCACTTGAATCCAAGCTGAGACAAATTCAGTGTTTGGAGGTTCCCTAAGTCCTGATTAATTAGTTCCATGATACATCTTCCCATGACTTTGCATAGGAGGCTGGTCAGACTTATGGATATGTAATTGCCTGGATCTGTGGAAGGTCATCCCTTATGCAAGGGAATGACTGCAGCTGTTCTCCATTAACTTGGTACAAAACCTGTATGAAGGATGAGATTGAACAGCGTTGTTAGGGGTGTGGCTAAATCATGTTTCATGCTAATTAAGGTGCATCTGGGGGGGGTCTACTTCAGAAGACTGAATAACCAAAAAACTGAATCCCAAAAGGCTGAAAATTCAAAATACTGAATGATGGAATTTGCACCTTCTCCACTCTTGTGCGATCTTGGAGTTGGTATATAGATATATATATATATATATATATATATATATATATATATATATATATATATATATATATATATATATATTTAGCAGGGGGTATAGCCCCCTACATGAAGGGTGCAGGGGGGTTTGCCCCAATTTAAAAATGTGTTCAGTATTTTAAATTTTCAGTCTTTTGCGATTCAGTCTTTTGGTCTGTCAGTCTTCTGAAGTAGACACACCCAGGGATAATGTCAGGACGCATTGGTACAGTAGTTTTGATAGCGCTTTTAGGACTTGGCCTTGTGTGATAGTTGGTGGCGATCCAATTTCAGGTATGTCTTAAGGGATAGTTAGAGTTGAATTTATCAGTGATTATATTTACTATATCTTCAGACTCAGTGTAGGTAAAATCATTAACAATCAGCTGAGTGCATTGCTCTGTTGTGCTTTTGAGATTACAAACATAACTAAAAGTGCCTTATGATTGTCTTTGGCTTGGGTAGCTACTTCAGCCTCAGACTTGGCCAAATTGTTTAAAGTTATTAAAGTTAAGAGCTATTATTGCTTTTATACACACACACACACACACACACACACACACACACATATAGATATATATAAATATATATATATATATATATATATATATATATATATATATATATATATATATATATATATATATATATAGTAATCACAGCAACACCCACAGCTCACCCTCACATCACCTCCACCAATCACAGCTCCTCAAGTCATATCACATTATTCCACACCAACTTGCTCCTCACAAAATACTCCCAATCACTCTCATTCCCACTAGGCATTTTTTACATCACCCACACTACTTCCCCATCCACATATAGTGCACCCCTATAATTCCTATTCAGACCCCCCACCTAGAACCAACTTAAACTTTTTATAACCATGATTATCACACAGCTAAGTCTAGTCTGTCTTCTCATAATTCTTTACAACACCACAAGTTATCATTCTAGCAATATCCCTAAACTTAGTAGCACAACACTACATTATGCACTTTCATATACAGACACCACACATTATAATAATATCTGCCCACAATTGTTCAAGAACTACATAATGCACCAATTCAGAACTAAACACATATGCTCTCATTCCTACTCCAAAAAAAAAAAAACACAATAGTTTCTCACACTCCTCACCAAACTCCAACATCTGTATCACCATTTTAAAACTAGGCTCACCATAAGTGGGGATATCCACTCCAACCCAGGCCCAAATCTATCCTGTCCAACACAAACTGCTCCAACACAAACGTCAGAACATAACCCTCCCACTTTCTTCATCCCTGGGCAAATCAACAACAGCAGCAAAACCAACCATCTTTTAATGCTAAATATTAATATTAGAAGTATCAAAAATAAAATACCTGAACTCCAGGCCGTAATGGCACATTACTCCCCAGACATAATTGCTTTAACAGAAACCTGGCTAAATGAAAACATAGCTAACTCAGAAGTTCTCCCTACCGGCTACAATATCATTAGACAAAACGACCACTTCGTAAAGGGGGTGGTATTGCCTTACTGTACAAGTCCAGCTTAACTGTCTGTCAATTACCAAACTCCTACCCCTCTCCCAATAATTGGGACATACTTATCTCACAACTTCAACTTCACCCTAAAAAGGTCATCACCACAATTGTGGTCTGTAGTCCACCTGGTAATACTCCTGCTAGCCTTGAAGACTTCTTATCCTGGTGAGAAACCCTTATTCTGGGGGACTTCAACCTAGATTGGCTCACTTGTATATCAGAACGAACAAGTAATCTAATAAATCTCCATGGCTACCAGCAGCCAGTCCAAATTCCAACTAGATGTGATAAAAAATCTAAAAGGGAATCCATCCTTGACTGGGTCCTAACTAATAACTCCACATTGTACCCTCACACAGACAGTCTCCCAGACACCTTAAGTGACCACAACGTAATATACTTTATACGTAGTAGAACAAGCATATGCAAAACCACTAACTATATGTCCACTAGAAACATAAAAAAAGTTCTCTCCTGAGGTCCTCAACACTTTACTCTGTAACTGTGACTGGACCCCCCCTAAAAACCCTCCCACTTGACCAGGCTGTAGCATATTTCAACAAAACATTTCTACAACACCTAGACACTGTCGCTCCATTGTGCAAAATCAAGGTTAGAACCTCTACAAACCCCTGGCTTAGTAAAGAAACCAAACAAATCTTCAAGTCCAGAGACAATGCCTGGCTTTACTATAAAAAAAACCAAAGAAACACAAAGCCTAACTAAGTACCAAGAACTGCGCAACCATGCAAAAAAATGCTTTAGGCTGGACAAAAAATCCTACTACACAACATTACAAACTAAATACCAACACAGCCCCCCTAAATTTTGGAAAACTGTAAACCAGCTACTAAAATCCACCCAAAAGGTTACCCCCAAACCAACCACCCCTGACACTAAAGTTCCCATCGAAATACAATTCAACTCCCACTTGTGAACTCAATTCTATCCTTAGTATCACAGGACAGTTCCTTCCTCACTATCTGCCCCAACACAAATAACAATAATACAAGCTTTACCCTCAAAACAGTTTCCACCACTATAATCAAAAGCATGCTCTCCAAACTAAAAACCTCATCAACAGCAGCCGACCTACTCCCTAGCTATTTCTTGAAACTCACAGCAGATGCTATTACTATCCCAGTCTCCACTCTCATAAACAGATCAGTTGTTGAAAACTATGTGCCTAAACTCTGGAAAATATCCTGTGTTACACCCATACATAAAGGCGGGACCTCCACTGAACTTAATAACTACAGACCCATTGCTTTACTCTTCCCCCCTTGCCAAAATCCTAGAAAAATGCATCCATACCCAAATGCTAAACTATCTCCTAGACAGCAACATCCTGTCACCAAATCAGCATGGTTTCAGACCTGCCCATAGTACCACTACAGCCTTCCTCTGCTTCACAGGCACAGTAAACCATCTAAAAAATGAAGGCCTACAGGTGTCAACTCTTTTTTTGGATATGTCCAAAGCATTTGACATAGTCTCGCACCCAATCCTGCTAAACAAACTAAACCAATATCACCAACCAAATTCCACTCTTACCTGGTTCCAAAGCTACTTAACTGACCGGTACCAAATTGTGAAATGGGAAAATTCTCTCTCTCCTCAGCTGTCCATGACTATAGGAGTCCCACAGGGTTCTATCTTAGGACAACTACTATTCACAGTCTTCACAAATGACCTCCATACCTCCACACAGCATGCATCTATCATTCAGTATGCAGATGACACTACCTTAATCTGTGCTGCATAAAACATTCCCACCCTCCTGCAAACAACTCAACTAGCATTCTCTGATGTTGAAAACTACCTTACCAAAGCCCAACTTATCCTCAATCCAAAGAAAATGCAGCTTATGATTATAACCATTTCTAACAAAAACACTGATAACAATAAATTCACTATCTACTCCACAAATGCTACTCCAATCGCTCCAGTGGCCCAGGCTAAGCTATTGGGAATAACCATAGACTCCCACCTAAAATTTGATAGTCATCTCAGCTTAACTATTAAAAAAGTACATGCCAAACTGGGATCACTCTACCGTGTCAAACCATTTCTTACTAACAACACAAGATCAGCCATTGCTCACTCCCAACTTCTATCCACCCTACTCTATGCATCTCCCATTCTGACTAATCTCAACAAAACTGAACTAAGTAAAATGGAAGCCTGCTATAACAGAATTGCCCGCTTTGCTGCAAATTGCTCATATAGAACTCATCACTGTACTGCTTTGATACAGCTCCACTGGCTTGGACTGCCCAACCTCCTAACCTACAATCAGCTCTGCCCCTGTCATTCTATCTATTACCTCCTCAATATGTGTCCTGCCCTCAAAAACCTAGTACAACATCACTCAGCCAAAAGGCCTCTTAGATCATCAAGCAAACTACTACAAGAAGTCACCAACAGCTACAATAGCTTTGGAGATGCACTATATAGTAGTTCAGTGGCTAAAAAAATGGAACTCTGTCCCCACTAGCATTCAAAACACATCATCCAAACCCTCCTTTGAAGACCTCATCAGGCAACATCTCAAGCAAAGTTGGCAGTGCCATGATTGCTCCCCAGACTAGTGAAAGCGGATAAGGTATACATACTAAATCTAGAGTACTTGATAATAGTTTTCAGTCTTACTCACAAACACTGGCTAATCTACAATGTATGTACTGTACCTGTGTACTATGTATGTATTCTACCTATGTTCCAAATTTCAGCTGTACACCACAAATCTATTAATTAACTTTATTTTTAAATTAATATTTTTTTTGTTTGTTCTCTCCAATGTAACTGTTGATGTGCCACATACCACTGTAAAAACATGTCTTTTGTAATTTGTGATTATATTGATCATGTCTAAATAACTAAATGTATCTGTAATCTTTCTTTGTGGAGGTTTTCTCCCTGGGCCTATGCTGAAAAAGGCCTTTTCGGCTCAGTCAGACACCCCTGGTTAATAAATGTAAAATAAAAATAAATAAATATACACTTAGAAAATTGCTACAGTAACATGTTTTACATTAGCATTTACCTTTTGAAGGATATGAAGTTTGAAACTCAAGTGCATGTCAATGTGATTGCAATTCTCAATAGTTTGCCTGAGAACTACAGCTTTTGAGGAGCACACCAAAAATATGAGACAAAGTGAGGATCATTCTGCATATCTTTGTTTCATGCAAATAATAGCTACAAGTATTCCAACTAATTTCATATAGATGCATATCCTTGCAAAGGTAGCCATCTTAAAATGAGCAAACAACAAGAGCTTAACTTACTTTCATTCACAAACTGCACCTCCCAGCAGTTATAGTCACTTATTATGCAAATGTCATTTGCTTGTGATAAAAAATACCTCTTGACCTCTTAGCACAAGAATCAGGGACAAAATCAAAACAATACTGAGGGGCAAAGGCTCAAAATTTGGCACAGATTTTAAATATTGCTCCCTCTCTTTCTGTGTGTGTGTGTGTGTGTGTGTGTGTGTGTGTGTGTGTGTGTGTGTGTGTGTGTGTGTGTGTGTGTGTGTGTGTGTGTGTGTGTGTGTGTGTGTGTGTGTATATATATATATATATATATATATATATATTGTTAGAAAAATATGTACTTAAACATATATATGTAATGTTAGTTTGTGTACTTAAACATATATATGTAATGATAGCTTAGAAACAGTATAATATGTAATGCATTTAATTCTATTTTACTAGAATGGCAGTAGAAATGATCTTGCATGTAATTGCTTGAAGCTTAGCTGTAGTGTAATTAAAACTCTGACCCTGACAGTAGCCAGCTCAGCAGGCTTATGTCTTTCAGCATTATTATCTGCAGAGTTAGAGAGAAATGAATATGTATGCATGTATATCTTTCTTCCTTCCACCGAGAAGGATGGCCTTGTGAACACTATCAGAGATAGTGCGCAGCTGCTTACCAGAGAGACAAAGGAACGTATTAAGAGATGAACTGACTAACTAATCTAAGAACCTTGAAAGAAGTAACATCTACAAGAAGACATTGTAACTGACCAGGTGCCTTGCAAGGCTGTAATATTCTCATGGGAAACTTTTAAAAAGCATTACATCAGCGTTTACTTATGAATAGAATACTATGGACTATAGTGATGTAAATGCCCTGTGACTGACTACGTCAGTAAGGTGGGCAAAAGCTGATCATGAACTGTATAAAAAGTATGTAACTTCCTTACTGAAATTAGTCAAAACTCTATACATGTTATGTATGGTTTTTTGCCTCCTTGTGTACACGAGTAAAGAAACGTTATAGAACTTGAGCCTTCTGTGTTATTGACTGTCATTTTGAAATGCCTAATGATTTTTACAGTCTGAATTAACAATTTATTTAACATTTTGGTCCTTCGGACCGGAATTCCCTTGGTAAGCTGCAGGTCAGACTGCATGGGTGGTAATAAATCTGCGCAGGAGAAGCTGCCAAAACAAAATGGTTCTTCTTAAAGTGAAAAGACCTCCGACTGAATTGTTGTGTGTAAAGAGGCTGTCCACTTTCTGATCTGTGGCTGAAAAGCGGAAGACTGGGCCCCAAGAAGAAAAATATGCAGTCATAAACGGGAGGCTCAGGTAAGAAGAATTTCCCTCTTTGTCTTTGTTTTAGATCAGGGACCAGGTTACACTGTTGTATTGCTAAGGTTTGTGATAGCAGGGAGAGAGAGAGTCGAAGTATTGTATCTTTGGTCATAGATCAGGGGAATAACAAAGCAAAGTAAACAGTCATTCTAGACACTACTGTGGATATAGGGAAATAAGATACCACGTGGTACAAGAGAAGGGTTACGTAACAGTCTTTTTAAGACATGGGAAATCAGTGCACTGAGAGATCATGAGATCCGCCCCTAACGGATAATGTGAAGTATATGCAATTGCAGCGAGCAGATAATGTGAGATATTTTGCAAAATGTGTTAACAACTATGAATTTGATAGTAAACTAGATAAACTTTCACTAGTTAAACTCCTTAAACAAGCTTAAATCTGATGCAGGACGTCAGGCAAAAAAGCAGCACCAACTAGGCATACCTCAAGCACACAGGTGGATTGAGGAAGCAAATTGTAGAAAAACAGAAGCTTAGAAAATTCTGAAACATTTTTAGACAACAGAGTGAAAGGTCTGACAGACAGAATCTCTGAGAAATGAAAACTTAAAGCAGACTGAACTTGCATTAATCAATGCATACAACAGGAAAATGAGACAATAGATGGATATTATGCTAGATTATTAGAATGCTTTAAACAACAATTAAAAAATGCATTTTTAAAAGGTTGCATTGCCTCTATCAGTAGCTTTATTACAAAGCATATGATAGATCACTGAACAAACAGGCTGCAAGCCTTACTTGAGTATGCTAGACGTGCTGAAAGACACTTTAATAGTAAAAAGAAAAGAAAGGGCACAAGTCTTCACTGCTGAAGACGGAGCTGAAGTATTTGTATTACAGTCAGGTAAAAAGGGCATCTAGCTAGGGACTGTAAACAAAATAAGAAAGCAATGACAGAAGATAAAGGAGATGAGGACTGACTATATGATAGTGATAACAACCAAAAATCATCAGGAAAGGTTAATAAACAAAAAAAAAATGTGAATGTAGTAGAGGGAATAAAGGAAGTGCAAACAGATGTAGAGGATGAAAAATGGAAATGAAATTTTAGATTTAGCATTGTTGAGCCTGGAGCTCTACCTATCAGATACAAAACCAGAAGTGACACTTCTGGTGGAGGGAAGGGAAGTCAAATTCCTGTGTGACTCAGGAGCGTCACGGACTTTGATACACCCCTCCAAGTTACCAAAACATTCTGAATCACCTGATTATATATTAGTAAAAGCAGCAAATGGACAGCTATACAGGGAACCACTCTCCCATAATATAGCAATAACTGACCCTGTTTCAGGTATGACTCAGAAAAGTAAAATTGTAGTTTCTGCAAAATATCCAGTAAACTTACTGGGAAGAGACCTTGTGCAGATATTTGGCATAGCAGTAGTTCCTACCATACAGGGTATGGAAGCACAAAGACAAATGGATGCTTTTGTGGTGTGATCAGAGGGTGAAGCCTATTATTGGTACAGCCAGGACCTAGTTATGACTGGTCCAGGGCAGTAACCAAAGAACTGATGAACGTAGCCATCAGTAAGGTACCCTCCCTTGACACTGATCAGCAGCACTTGTTACATTGTACTCTATACTACTGTAGCACACCAGGACCTGATAAGAAATATAAGCAAGAATTGTTCAAAAAAAAAATCCTGCTGACAGATTAATATTACGAACTTTATGTTGGGATACTGAGGGAAACAGTGTAGTAAGCTGTTCATTACCTCAGGAATTCATGAAATTGTATAAGTCCAATAGACTGCCACATGTCAGCTTGACAAAAAACAAAAGTGTTAAATGGGCAGACTTAGAAAAAAAGGTAACAAAATGGGAAAACAGACTGATTTAGAAATGTCAGGACAAGGGATACAAAAACAAAAACTGAATTGGTTGACACAGACACATACAGCTGTACACTTGCAATCTAGTGAGGACAGCTGATTAGCATTTTTATTAAAAGAAAAAGAAGAGGCCTTGTGTAAAATTCCAACAACTCTGTGGTCAACAGGCAAGTTAGATGTAGGGCTTATTCAAACAGCAGGACCAGTTACAATTACCCCAAAAGTCAGCTTTTAGACCACAGAAAAGACAATACCTTTTGAGAAAGGATGCAGAAGTAGGAATTAAGCCTATAATAGCAGCATTACTCAAAAAAAAGGAGTACTGGTAGAATCTCCTGATTCACCATGTGATACACCCCTATTTCCTGTTAAAAAAGCAAATGGGGAATGGCAGATGGTACAAGATTTATAAGCTGTAAATAATGCAGTAATACCTAGAGCACCTACGGTGCCAGACCCACATACCTTGTTGAATGATTTAAAGCCACAACAGAAGTATTTTACTGTGGTAGATATAAGCAATGCTTTCTTTTCAATACCTATACATCCTGATAGTCAATATTGGTTTGCATTTACATTTCAGGGTAAAAGGTATACATATACTCGACTACCACAGGGATATTGTGAGAGCCCAATAATATTTGCACAAAAAATGACTAGCAACCTGGCAGGGTTTACCCCACCGGAAGGTAGTCAAATTTTACTTTATGTAAATGACATCTTGCTAGCAGCACCCAGCAGCAGTGCAGGGTGGATACAGTAGCATTATTAAAATTTTTAGTAATACAAGGACACAAAGTAAACAAAAGTAAGTTACAACTTTGGAAAAAACAGGTTAGATACCTGGGATATGTGATATCCAATAGAGGTAAAATACTAGATAAAGGAAAAAAGAGAAGAGGAAAAAAAAAACAGCAATTTTGCAAGCACCCAAACCAACAACTAAGAAAGAAATAATGTCTTTCTTAGGTACAACTAATTTTTGTTGGAGCTGGGTACCAAATTATTTTACAATGGAGAACAGAAGCAGAAATGGCTTTCTGCAGGTTGAAGCAGTTAATAGCTTCTTCATTAGTTTTAGGACTTCCAAATTATCACAAACGGTTCTTTCAGACCGTAGATTGTAAGCAAGGGTACATGACATCAGTATTAAAGCAACAACATGGGGATAAGCAATGCCCCATAGCTTACTATTCATCACAGTTAGACCCAGTGGTGCAATCTTTGCCTCACTGTGTACAAGCAGTAGTTGCAGCAGCAATGGCAGTGCAGGCTTCAGCCTCAGTAGTGTTATTCCACCCTCTCACATTGAGAATGCCTCATGCAGTTGCAATAATTCTGCTACAAGAAAAAGTTGCATACCTTTCTCCTGCTAGACATCTTTCATGTATGACCATACTGCTGAGTCAACCTCATATGAACAGTTAGCTTTACCTAGACAAGATCTTACAGATATGCCCTTGAATGATGCTGAGGTGACATATTACGTGGATGGCTCATGCAGAAGGGGTCCTACAGGGAAGAATCTGGTGGGGTATGCAGTAGTTACAGACACTGAAATTTTAGAAGCACAAACTTTGCCACACAACTTGTATGCTCAAGCAGCAGAACTGGTAGCTTTGACAGGAGCATGTACTTTAGTAGAAGGCAAGAAAGTGAACATATATACTGATAGTCATTATGCTTTTTCTACAGTGCATGTGTTTGCACAACAATGAAGAAAATAGAGGGATGATTACATCCAGTGGAAAACCTATTAATCATGCGCAATTTATTTTGGAGCTATTAGAATCTATTCAGTTGCCTAACAAAATAGCTATTTGTAAATGTGTAGCTCATACAAAACAACAGGATAAGATTTCAAAAGGTAATGCACGAGCTGATGCAGCTGCAAAGCAAGCAGCCTCAGACTCAGAAACTTTATTTTTAAATGAGGAATTACAACCCTTTGAGATTTTAGATTTAGACATGTTAAAAACAATGCAAATGCTTACTACAAAAGCAGAAAAACAAAAATGGGTAAAACAAGGTGCAATTTTTGAGAATGGACTGTACATTTCCAAAGGGAAAAAAACAATATTGCCGTCTAATTTATTTAGATATGCAGCTTTGTTGAGCCATGGGCAGAGCCATGTCTCAACAGGCGGGAATGGTACAGTTAGTAAATAGAATATTCCAAACATATGGATACATAAATTATACAATAAAATTTTGTGCAGCTTGTCATACTTGTAACAAGCACCATGCACAAGGAGCATTTAAAAACAAGCAAGGGAGTTTCCCTACACCACCATATCCGTTCCATACTATTTGTATGGACTTCATAGAGTTGAATAAATGTGAAGGAAAGAAATACTGTTTAGTGATCATAGATATGTTTTCAAAATGGGTAGAAGCTTTTCCAACCAGGAATCCAGATGCAGCAACAGTGGCAAAGGCCCTAGTAAAGGAAATAATTCCTAGATTTGGCATACCGGAAAGAATCTATAGTGACAATGGGACACATTTTGTCAATCAGACAATTCAGAAACTTGGGAGATTTTTTGGGATTTCCTTGAGGAATCACTGTGCTTACCACCCACAGTCAGCAGGACTGGTGGAGAGGTACAATGGGATTTTGAAAAACAAGTTAAGGAAGTTGATGAGTGAGACTCAGAAGAATTGGATTTGCTGTTTACCT
>NC_056726.1:1441577900-1441605400 GCF_019279795.1 Protopterus annectens
AAGAAATATAACTTGGATGGTACTGCTAATGGTGATACAGAAGGTCAGGTCTCATCTAACTCGGCTTCACTTTTTCAGAAACAGTGTAACTCCAGTAAATAGATATATTACTGGGGAACACAACACCCAAGGAAGACATGGCCAAATCCTTTTGGAAACAAGGAAGGCATTTCAAACCACTATTAGGTGTTAATGCCCTGTGAGCAAGACCATTACTGGAACACATAACATTTAGCAAGCACTGAGTGGTGAAAAATGTTTTACTCAGTCTTAACTCCTCATGACCCAGCAGTCATGTCTCTAATTGTAAGCAGAGTAGTGAATGTTAAGTGCTCCCAAAAGATGGTCATGATTCTGTCTTGGTACCCTGATTTTCATTTTATAAATTCGTGACTTTTATACAACAAATTTCAGTGCTTGTGCTATTTTGGTAATGTACACAAACATGGAAATATTTCTGTTCAGTGTTTGTATTATACCCTTGACTAGTTGTTGGTGTTGTAAAATGGTAAACATACGAATGTTTCTACAGTTCCTTTACAAAAGGTGCTGTACACATCAAGTAATCTATCAACATTTTAGACACTTTCTGATCCTTGATAGACTGTGTAGGAAAGCAGTCTGTAGCCTTTAATTGCATTAAATGCCAAAGTGTGGTTTCGTTAAAATAGAAATGAGGTTATGCACATGCCCATCCTTAATATGGGCTATTCTGCTTGTACCTGCATTTGGTTCTCTAGCACCTGGAAAAATGTTAAAGAAAAATGTAATGTTCCTAATGAAGTATCACCTCCATTTTGAGAATATTATTATCTTGAAGTAGTATCTTTCCCCCTAGCAACCATAAACTCGATGAAAAGTGTCATTGTTGTGACCTTGCTTTGGCCTTGTTTTCATTTGTACCTATTTAATAGGTCCCCTTTCACCACTACCCTTATTCCTGGTTTCTCACACAAGACCTTGAATTGATTCAGAAATACCTCCCGTTCCACAACTCCTTTTACCTCCCCATCATAAATCTCTAGTTCATTTTATCAGATGTCTTTGTGATATTGAGATAAAATGCCCAAAGTAGTCCATCTTTCTGTGTCTACCAACTGCATAAAAAAATCTCACCAAACTCCAGTGATCTGGAGATGACCTCCCTTAAACATTCCTCCCTGCTTCTGTTAACCACATATAATATAATCCTTCCAAACTTTCAGTGAACACTCTTGCAAATACTTCTGTATATTCATTAGAGAAATTGGTATGCAGTTTTTTGGTGTGTCTCTTGGGAATAATACCACAGTTGCTTCTTGCATTAACTTAGGCACTTTGTGTTTCCTTTAAGCATCTCTTACATTGCCTCAGCTAATTTGAATCTACCACCTTAACAAAAATCAGTCAGAAATCTATTTGAATCATGTTTCCCCTCCTTTTATATATCATGGGACACTGAGGAACCCTGCTGTACTCATCAAACTATTCAACATCTTCTCGCCTGTTGCTCCCAGCTTACCTTCTCAGGACACCTAACCTTCTTTTGCATCGTTTCTTCTCACTATCCACAGAGATTCTGCAGTAACATAAGAATACTTTGTAGTTAACAAAGGAAAAACAGGAGGTAAAATTCCTGCATGGGCTGTGAAGGTTAAGCCTCATAAGAAAATTACATTTTCAAGTAATTGCTCAAGTGCCTTTTTGCACAAACTGCTATTATTCCTATCACATTCAAATATGGAGACTTTGCTTCACTGCTGTACGGGGTGACCTGTGGTCATCTGGGGAGAGGGCTTGTGAATGGTATGAGTGTATTTGTAAATGGCCTGGTTCCCCAAACAGTGATCTTCATAGATCTATAGGTACTTATTAGGCTATTGATCTGTGTTGATCTTTAGAAGCCCAGACATACACTCCCATGAAGATTTTAGCTCTTATATTTTAAGTATCAATAACCAAGGGATGAGTAGAACATTTACACGTTGCTGTATCCATGATGGACAAGGGTTTTAAACCAAGGATGAATTTGTGGTTACTCATCTGTTTGTCCAGAATACATTTGAATAGTGTAAGACATGTACTTTTCTTTATGTGGAAAGAAAGATGACTCCAGAAAAGTGGTATTTTCTGCAATATATTTCTATCATCTAATGTGTCCTATTTATGCTGAAAAAGAGATTTAGGTTTCTTCAGCTGGTGTTTATGCCCCCATTGGACTTGAAAATGTGTCGAAGGTCTGACAGGATAGGGTCTGTTGAAAATCTGTACCCAAGGCAGAGATTAACCTTTAGTAGCCTGTATGGCATCAAAAAAGAGACAAGGCTTTGAGATGATCTGCATAGTTTTTAAGATTTAGACCCTTGATTTTCTTAGTAAGACAGCATTGTGGGCATTTGAGCTTTGTCAAATGGGGTAATGTGCACTGAAACATTGCATCAGCCACAACCTGTCAATCCATACTGCTGCATTAAGCTTCAGGCTTAGGATGATTGTTGGGCACATCCAAGTACTTTCCCTAACTTAATGACCCAGTCTTTATCAGAGTGAAAATGAGTAGGAGTCCATCGCTGTCATCCAGGGGAATTAGAGGTGATAATCACTTTTTCAGTCCTCCAAACCTTTCAGCCCTTTAGGACCAGGATGTTAATGACAATGTGAGTCACCTATACTGCATGCACACTTTAGGTTGTACCATGCCTCTGCAGCAAAAGTCATTTTATTCACCAAAGGTTTTATTACATTTGCAGGCTAGGTAACAAAGCATCTTCCTTTTGGAGGCAACTATACTTGTAAGCCTTTGCACAAGGAAGTGATCACCACTCTCTTCCTTTGTTCTTTTTTGTACCTGCACACTGCTTCGTGGTCTGTAAACTGGAGGGTGGTCTTGTAAAAGGCATGCAGTAAATGTGCATTATCATTTTTTCAAAACCAGTCACTGAGCTAATTCTGGCATATTCATGTTAATGAGTATGTGTTGCATTGATTTTCTTGTTGTATAAAGACAATAAAAACAGACTTCTGGTTAAGATGGAAGGGCGACTAATATATTTCTGTTCCCACTCCATCTGAACTCCCTCTGTAATAAAAGTTTAAACAGTCTATTTGGTCTTTACTTTTATTATTTTTCAAAGTTAAGACCCAAACACTGAGCTTGCTTATAGTCAGTCTCATGTCTCAGAGAAGAAAAACAAGTAAAAAGGATTTTGTTACATATCCTAACTCAGAAAAGTTAGGAAGCTCACCAGGGATTAATCCTGTTCTCCCCCTGACCCCCACATAAAGCTAGCTTTTTTTCTCAGTGGCTAAAATATGCTCCATAGAATACAATTCCACTGATTCCAAGTTTGATTCTATTTTGAGTAAGATCCAGAAGATCTGCTCATCACTAAACAACTACATCAGAAAACATGAGACTGACTGGATGACAGTGTTCTTTTGGCACACTTAAACTAGATGACCTAGACACCATAACTGCTGATCTTCAAAACCAGCTTGAAGATGTGGAGACAAGGCTAGATTTCAATAAAGCCAGACTGGTAGATCAGAAAGAAAGAACCCACTATAAAAACATCCACTTTAACTGCATCCTTGAGGACCTGAAAGGGTGGTATTCTATTTGTTTTATTGTCAGTAAAGAAACAGAATAGTCTGAGTTCCCACCTAATGCTCTCAAATTAAAACAGCTTATAGGCCATTCATACCACAGGTCATGAGAAATAGTATGATCTTACCACAGATCATAAGGACTAGTATGACCTTACCACAGTCCATGAGAACTAGTATGATCTTACCACAGGTCATGAGAAATAGTATGATCTTACCACAGATCATGAGGACTAGTATGACCTTACCACAGTCCATGAGAACTAGTATGATCTTACCACAGGCCATGAGGACTAGTATGACCTTCCCACAGGCCATGAGGACTAGTATGACCTTACCACAGGCCATGAGAACTAGTATGACCTTACCACAGGCCATGAGAACTAGTATGATCTTACAACAGGCCATGAGAACTAGTATGATCTTACCACAGGCCATGAGAACTAGTATGATCTTACCACAGGCAATGAGAACTAGTATGACCTTAAACCGCAAAAAAACAATGCAAACTGAACTATAAAAAACAAAAAAGAAACAAAGAACAACTCCAAGTCACAAGGAATATGAAATTAGCACTTCTGTTTACTCAGTTTAGCAAACTTCATCAGACAATGTATTAAAAACAAAGACTCACTTAAATAAGCACAATAAATGACATCATCAAATTTCAAACTAAAAACCACACACATTTAAAGCAGAATGCACAAATTAATGTAAAAACCTAAAATTATACATGCAAATATAAGTGCAGTATGCCAAGGCACCATCAGATTCATAAAATACATATTCAACCATCATAAAACAAAAAATATGCATATGTATATAAATATTGAATAGTATGAATACATATAAACTTATATATCATATAAATATATATATATATATATATATATATATATATATATAAATATATATATATATATATCTTTCTCTCTCTTCTACCTATGTAAATATGTACACACACATGCATACAAAATCCTACAAGGTTGTAAACAATCTAACAAAAGAGCACAAAGGTCAGAGGAATTAACCTAATAACCCAAACCCCCACATTACCTAACCAAAGATTTCAGCTTAAAGAATACATTTAATGGATAGGCTATCATTAAGTCCCAGGGGAGCATGTGCATTGAGTCTAAGCTGCCAGGCTAATTATTTTTCATCAAGTTTCAAAGATAGTGGTCCCCCCTATTGTCCACGACAACCCTATCTATAACAGTGAACAAAAATTCATGGGTAGGGTTAATACTCACATGCCTAGCCAGAGCATTATTTAAATTCAATTTCCCAATATTATACACATGCTCGTAAATCCTATTTTTCACGGGTCTCTCCGTCTTACCAATATAAAAGGCTGGACAGTTTTGGCAAGTACTCAAAGTAACCCCCTTTGACTCACAATTAAACCTTCCTTTAGCAGAATACTGTTGATTACGTACCATGAAGGTGTTACTCGTTTTAATATATTTACAAAACCAACAACATCCACATTTAAACATACCAGAATGTAGGGAGTGGTGGAAGGACATACAGCCTTCCATAATTGCTTTCAAATTACAACCCTTCCTAAAAACCACCTTGAGTTCACCCCTCACTTTATCTCTAATGATCATATCCTCATATAAGAAGCACCAATTGTTAATTAAAATAGATCTAATATAAGGTGTATCCAAGGAGAAGGTAGTAATAAAACCAAAATTGGTGCCAACACCCAACTGTGGTTGTAAGGATCTTATATTCACTGAGATATCATCTGAGGTAACTGAGGTAGCTGAAGTATTATGCCCCTCATAAGATGTCAAAGTATCCACTTCTAGTGAACCACCAATACAGTCAATCGAATTTAATACTGTAGTAGGAGAGGGAGTCAGGTAAGGAACTACATCTACATTTGGTTCCTGTTGCGCTTTATCATTTGTTCTCTCCTCTCTCTGTCTGTCTGATGTTGCTGTCATTGATAGTCTTTATCTGAATATAGGTATCAGATTTGCTCCTTGGGAAAATGTCACAGGTTTTGCTGTTTTAGTGTAATTGCATATTAGTATGGTTACTAGGGTACTGTTTGTTCATTTGTTCATATAATGCTTAAGTGGGTAACTGGTTTTGTATTTTACTTTTTACATCAAATGTTTGCCAGTAATGTGAGTAGCTCTGTCCTGCAACCAGGAATGATTTCCATTATGTTAGCCATTATATTTGCATTGTTAAGCAAGTTCTCCATTTGCATAGAAATATCTAAGGTAATTATTAGAAGAAATTTCAATTAAGTGACAATTCAGCACTGATAATAAACATATGACAAAGCTATTAATATGAAATGTCAATAAAATACAAATCTTGTTGTTAGAAAAATATGTACTTAAACATATATATGTAATGTTAGTTTGTGTACTTAAACATATATATGTTATGATAGCTTAGAAACAGTATAATATGTAATGCATTTAATTCTATTTTACTAGAATGGCAGTAGAAATGAACTTGCATATTATTGCTTGAAGCTTAGCTGTAGTATGATTAAAACTTTGACCCTGACAGTAGCTAGCTCGGCTGGCTTATGTCTTTCAGTAATATTATCTGCAAAGTTAGAAAGTAATGAATATGTCTGTATGTGTATCTTTTCCTGCTTCCACCGAGGAGGATGACCTTGTGAGTTAATCGGAGATAGCATGCAGCTGCTTACCAAAGAGACAAAGGAACACATTAAGGATGAATGGACTGCTGTATTTTAACTGGCCTTCAAACCTTGGATGGCAGGAAGATCTGCAAACTGACCAGGTGCCTTGCAAGGCTGCAATATTCTCATGAGAAACTTTTGAAAAACATTACATCAGCATTTACTTATGATGGACTATAGTGATGTAAATGCCCTGTGACTGACTACGTCAGTAAGGTGGGCAAAAGCTGATCAAGAACTGTATAAAATATGTAAACTTTCTTATTGTAATCAGTCAAAATTCTCTACATGTTATGTATGGTTTTTTGCCTCCTAATGTACATTAGATAAATGTTATTTTGAACCTCGAGCCTACTGTCTTACTGACTGTCATTTTGAAAAGCCTAATGATTTTTGCAGTCTGATTTTAACAATTTATTTAACATTTTGGTCCTTCGGACCGGAATTCCCTTGGTAAGCTACAGGTCAGAGTGCATGTAATAAATCTACACAGGAGGAGTTGCCAGAATGGTTCTTCTTGAGTGAAAAGACCTCCGACTGAATTGTGTGTAAAGAGGCTGTCCACTTTCTGATCTGTGGCTGAAGAGCGGAAAACTGTGCCCCAAGAAAAAAAAGCACAGTCATAAAACTGGAGGCTCAGGTAAGGAGAATTTCCCTCTTTGTCTTTGTTTTAGATCAGGGACCAGGTTACACTGTGCTATTGCTAAGGTTTGTGATAGCAGGGAGAGAGAGAGTCGAAGTATTGTATCTTGAGTCATAGATCAGGGAATAACAAAGCAATGTAAACAGTCATTCTAGACACTACTGTGGATATGGGGAAATAAGATACCACGTGGTACAAGAGAAGGGTTACGTAACAGTCTTTTTAAGACATGGGAGATCAGTGCACTGAGAGATCACAAGATCCGCCCCTAACTGATAATGTGAAGCATATGCAATTGCAGCAAGCAAATAATGTGAGATATTTTGCAAAATGTGTTAACAACTATGAATTTGATAGTAAACTAGATAAACTTCCACTAGTTAAACTCCTTAAACAAGCTTAAATCTGATGCAGGACGTCAGGCAAAAAAACAGCACCAACTAGGCATACCTCAAGCACACAGGTGGATTGAGGAAGCAAATTGTAGAAAAACAGAAGCTTAGAAAATTCTGAAACATTTTAGACAACAGAGTGAAAGGTCTGACAGACAGAATCTCTGAGAAATGGAAACTTAGAGCAGACTGGACTTGCATTAATTAATGCATACAACAGGAAAATGAGACAATAGATGGATATTATGCTAGATTATTAGAATGCTTTAAACAACAATTAAAAAAATGCATTTTTAAAAGGTTGCATTGCCTCTGTCAGTAGCTTTATTACAAAGCATATGATAGATCACTGAACAAGCAGGCTGCAAGCCTTACTTGAGTATGCTAGACGCACTGAAAGACACTTTAATAGTAAAAAGAAAAAAAGGCACAAGTCTTCACTGCTGAAGACGGAGCTGAAGTATTTGTATTACAGTCAGATAAAAAGGGCATCTAGCTAGGGACTGTAAACAAATTAAGAAAGCAATGACAGAAGATAAAGGAGATGAGGACTGACTATATGATAGTGATAATAACCAAAAATCATCAGGAAAGGTTAATAAACAAAAGAAAATGTAAATGTAGTAGAGGAAATAAAGGAAGTACAAACAGATGTAGAGGATAAAATGGAAATGAAATTTTAGATTTAGCATTGTTGAGCCTGGAGCTCTACCTAGCAGATACAAAACCAGAAGTGACACTTCTGGTGGAGGGAAGGGAAGTCAAATTCCTGTGTGACTCAGGAGCGTCACGGACTTTAATACACCCCTCCAAGTTACCAAAACATTCTGAATCACCTGATTATATATTAGTAAAAGCAGCAAATGGACAGCTATACAGGGAACCACTCTCCCATAATGTAGCAATAACTGACCCTGTTTCAGGTATGACTCAAAAAAGTAAAATTGTAGTTTCTGCAAAATGTCCAGTAAACTTACTGGGAAGAGACCTTGTGCAGATATTTGGCATAGCAGTAGTTCCTACCATGCAGGGTATGAGAGCACAAAGACAAATGGATGCTTTTGTGGTGTGATCAGAGGGTGAAGCCTATTATTGGTACAGCCAGGACCTAGTTATGACTGGTCCAGGGCAGTAACCGAAGAACTGATGAACGTAGCCATCAGTAAGGTGCCCTCCCTTGACACTGATCAGCAGCACTTGTTACATTGTACTCTATACTACTGTAGCACACCAGGACCTAATAAGAAATATAAGCAAGAATCGTTCAAAAAAAAAAAAAAAAAAAATCCTGCTGACAGATTAATATTACAAACTTTATGTTGGGATACTGAGGGAAACAGTGTAGTAAGCTGTTCATTACCTCAGGAATTCATGAGATTGTATAAGTCCAATAGACTGCCACATGTCAGCTTGACAAAAACAAAAGTGTTAAATGGGCAGACTTAGAAAAAAGGTAACAAAATGGGAAAACAGACTGATTTAGAAATGTCAGGACAAGGGATACAAAACAAAACTGAATTGGTTGACACAGACACATACAGCTGTACACTTGCAATCTAGTGAGGACAGCTGATTAGCATTTTTATTAAAAGAAAAAGAAGAGGCCTTGTGTAAAATTCCAACAACTCTGTGGTCAACAGGCAAGTTAGATGTAGGGCTTATTCAAACAGCAGGACCAGTTACAATTACCCCAAAGTCAGCTTTTAGACCACAGAAAAGACAATACCTTTTGAGAAAGGATGCAGAAGTAGGAATTAAGCCTATAATAGCAGCATTACTCAAAAAAGGAGTACTGGTAGAATCTCCTGATTCACCATGTGATACACCCCTATTTTCTGTTAAAAAAGCAAATGGGGAATGGTGGATGGTATAAGATTTACAAGCTGTAAATAATGCAGTAATACCTAGAGCACCTACGGTGCCAGACCCACATACCTTGTTGAATGATTTAAAGCCACAACAGAAGTATTTTACTGTGGTAGATATAAGCAATGCTTTCTTTTCAATACCTATACATCCTGATAGTCAATATTGGTTTGCATTTACATTTCAGGGTAAAAGGTATACATATACTCGACTACCACAGGGATATTGTGAGAGCCCAATAATATTTGCACAAAAAAAAAAAATGGCTAGCAACCTGGCAGGGTTTACCCCACCGGAAGGTAGTCAAATTTTACTTTATGTAAATGACATCTTGCTAGCAGCACCCAGCAGCAGTGCAGGGTAAATACAGTAGCATTATTAAAATTTTTAGTAATACAAGGACAAAGTAAACAAAAGTAAGTTTCAACTTTGGAAAAAAAAAACACAGGTTAGATACCTGGGATATGTGATATCCAATAAAGGTAGAATACTAGATAAAGGGAAAAAGAAAAAAAAAAAAACAGCAATTTTGCAAGCACCCAAACCAACAACTAAGAAAGAAATAATGTCTTTCTTAGGTACAACTAATTTTTGTTGGAGCTGGGTACCAAATTATTTTACAATGGAGAACAAAAGCAGAAATGGCTTTCTGCAGGTTGAAGCAGTTAATAGCTTCTTCATTAGTTTTAAGACTTCCAAGTTATCACAAACGGTTTTTTCAGACCGTAGATTGTAAGCAAGGGTACATGACATCAGTATTAAAGCAACAACATGGGGATAAGCAATGCCCCATAGCTTACTATTCATCACAGTTAGACCCAGTGGTGCAATCTTTGCCTCACTGTGTACAAGCAGTAGTTGCAGCAGCAATGGCAGTGCAGGCTTCAGCCTCAGTAGTGTTATTCCACCCTCTCACATTGAGAATGCCTCATGCAGTTGCAATAATTCTGCTACAAAAAAAAGTTGCATACCTTTCTCCTGCTAGACATCTTTCATGTATGACCATACTGCTGAGTCAACCTCATATGAACGGTTAGCTTTACCTAGACAAGATCTTACAGATATGCCCTTGGATGATGCTGAGGTGACATATTACGTGGATGGCTCATGCAGAAGGGGTCCTACAGGGAAGAATCTGGTGGGGTATGCAGTAGTTACAGACACTGAAATTTTAGAAGCACAAACTGTGCCACACAACTTGTATGCTCAAGCAGCAGAACTGGTAGCTTTGACAGAAGCATGTATTTTAGTAGAAGGCAAGAAAGTGAACATATATACTGATAATCAGTATGCTTTTCCTACAGTGCATGTGTTTGCACAACAATGAAGAAAATAGAGGGATGATTACATCCAGTGGAAAACCTATTAATCATGCACAATTTATTTTGGAGCTATTAGAATCTATTCAGCTGCCTACCAAAGCAGCTATTTGTAAATGTGTAGCTCATACAAAACAACAGGATAAGATTTCAAAAGGTAATGCACGAACTAATGCAGCTGCAAAGCAAGCAGCCTCAGACTCAGAAACTTTATTTTTGAATGAGAAATTACAACCCTCTGAGATTTTAGATTTAGACATGTTAAAAACAATGCAGATGCTTACTACAAAAGCAGAAAAACAAAAATGGGTAAAACAAGGTGCAATTTTTGAAAATGGACTGTACATTTCCAAAGGGAAAAAACAATATTGCCGTCTAATTTATTTAGATATGCAGCTTTGTTGAGCCATGGGCAGAGCCATGTCTCAACAGGGGGGATGGTACAGTTAGTAAATAGAGTATTCCAAATATATGGATACATAAATTATACAATAAAATTTTGTGCAGCTTGTCATACTTGTAACAAGCACCATGCACAAGGAGCATTTAAAACAAGCAAGGAGTTTCCTACACCACCATATCCGTTCCATACTATTTGTATGGACTTCATAGAGTTGAATAAATGTGAAGGAAGGAAGTTGATGAGTGAGACTCAGAAGAATTGGATTTGCTGTTTACCTCTAGCATTGCTGAGCATGAAAACAGTAACAAATGTAAAGGGTTTGAACCCCTTTGAAGTAATATTTGGAAGGGCATATTATGTGCCTCAGTGGAAAGCTCTCATGCCTGCAGAGCTGGAGGCTGACAGTTCATTAGCTAATTATATAAAAAAAACTGTTAATGAATAAATCTGTTTTGCAGTTTAACTCTTTTTCAAATGAAAGACAGAACAAGAACAAAGAATGTTCAATTTAATACACAAGGGCAAAATGGCCAAGAGTAAAGCAAATAGAAAAGCAGAGCAACCCCAGAACTATTGCATAATTATTTTGTTGGCTGTGCATTTGTTGACTATAAGTGTGACAATTTTTCTCTTATTGTGGTTTTTCCCTGCACTCAACCACACGAGTGAAAGTGAGAAGACGTGATGAACTGTTTATAGACTGGCATCCAAACTTTAACACATACCTGGCCATAAAACGTGTATATACAGAGACTATGAACATTTCAAATTGCTGGGTTTGTACAGCTATACCAACAGCATATAAAAGACTGTTAATGTCCACTGTCCCTCTGGGGATAAAATGAGACTTGGGAAAGTTTTTTTTTGATACAGGAACTGTGAGATCACAGGACAAAATAGCTTTATTTTTACCTGTCACACAAAAAGGAGTTGTATGTTCTACAAAAGTGATACCCTCCAGGTGGGCTGGAGTAATGGTAATATAACAATGTCTTATAAATGTTACATTAAAGTCAGAAGTGGGGGTACTGTTTGTGATACTAACTATGATTCATATCTGAGTTCAATGAAAACTGCATTAAATGCAGTACGTGACAATCCAGTCTTAACTAAACAATTGTCTATTAAAGATAGGAAAATGTTTCATGCAGGGATAACATGTATTAGTACCAAAGTAATGATTTTATTTGTGGGAAAAAGGCATATGAATGGTTACCTGAGAATTGGTCCGCAGTTGTTTTGGGTTATCTGGTTCCAGCAATAAGACATACTGCAGAATTACCTTTGGGTAAGATACGAAATGTAAGGGAAACAGCTCAAAAAATCTAAAGGTCCAGTTAAGAAACCTGTGAATCCAGTTGGAAAGAATCGAAGCTGGTTGAAAAGACCATAATTCAGTAAGAAACAGAAATAAATTGACTCATATGGACTTGGGCAACAGTGTTATATCCTGGGCAGGAATACTACCAGCCTATGGAGCAGTCAAATCGATCTGGGAGCTGAGAAAGCTGTCCAGATTTCTCGAAGTAATGAGTAATGCAACTTTTTCCGCCCTGGAATTGGTGACTGATGAACTAAATGCAATGAGAACTGTTGTGCTACAAAATCGAATGGCTCTTTACTTCACCCTAGCGGCAAGAGGTGGTACACGAAGAAGAATGCTGTGCTTTTATCCCTGAGGATCGTCACGAGACAAATAATCACCTAGAGGTAATTCAGCAAGTATCAGCAATGACTAAACCAGGCCCAAACCCACTGACGGACTTTTTCCAGAATCTGTTTGGGGGGTGGGGTTCCATCCTATTGAACATTTTAATTGCTATTTGTGTGGGTATACTCCTAATAGGAGCATGTGTTTACTGTGGAATTCCCTGCATGAAAAGATTGATCAAAGAATTTGTTGATATATCTGTTACTGAAACTTTTTACCAAAGTGTTGAAATGGAAAGATTGATTTCAGATGATGCTTTTTCTGAAATATAAAACCAATGACTTGCTTAGCTGAAAGTCCCTGAGAGGAAAAGGCTAAGGAATGAAATAATATTGTTTACGTTTCTGAATAAGAATGAAAAGCATTAAAAGGAGGGAGAATGTTAGAAAAATATGTACTTAAACATATATATGTAATGTTAGTTTGTGTACTTAAACATATATATGTTTTGATAGCTTAGAAACAGTATAATATGTAATGCATTTAATTCTATTTTACTAGAATGGCAGTAGAAATGAACTTGCATATTATTGCTTGAAGCTTAGCTGTAGTACGATTAAAACTTTGACCCTGGCAGTAGCTAGCTCGGCTGGCTTATGTCTTTCAGTAATATTATCTGCAAAGTTAGAAAGTAATGAATATGTCTGTATGTGTATCTTTTCCTGCTTCCACCGAGGAGGATGACCTTGTGAGTTAATCGGAGATAGCATGCAGCTGCTTACCAAAGAGACAAAGGAACACAGTAAGGATGAATGGACTGCTGTATTTTAACTGGCCTTCAAACCTTGGATGGCAGGAAGATCTGCAAACTGACCAGGTGCCTTGCAAGGCTGCAATATTCTCATGAGAAACTTTTGAAAAACATTACATCAGCGTTTACTTATGATGGACTATAGTGATGTAAATGCCCTGTGACTGACTACGTCAGTAAGGTGGGCAAAAGCTGATCAAGAACTGTATAAAATATGTAAACTTTCTTATTGTAATCAGTCAAAATTCTGTACATGTTATGTATGGTTTTTTGCCTCCTAATGTACATTAGATAAATGTTATTTTGAACCTCCAGCCTACTGTCTTACTGACTGTCATTTTGAAAAGCCTAATGATTTTTACAGTCTGATTTTAACAATTTATTTAACACTTGTTAAGAGAGAGAAAATGTTTTTCTTATTTCTTGAAATCACCAGATATAATTCAATTGCAGGAAATGCATGTAAATCAAGTAGGGCATTTAAAATTGAAGTGATCTAGATATAAGTTAGGGATCTATGCTGCTTATCCAAAGTGAAGAAGAATAACTGACATTTTACTAGAAGGGGTGTCTCTGTTTTCATGTTGGACTCAAGAATAGAGAAATGGGAGAGGTATTCTTTGATAAAGCATAAAATTGAGGGGGTATTCTGTACATTCAGAAATACATATATTCTCCCTGGAATCCTAACATGGGATGCCATATAAGGCTTGGATTCAAGAGGGGCTTGTTATTTAGGAAGCTGAATGGAACACATAACAATTTCAAGTGATATGCACTCAAACAAGAAAAGAGAGTAAGTTCCTGGTATGGGTAAACACCTACGACATTTTTCCTCCATGAACCTATTTAGGTGATTAAGGTGTCCTCTGTTAGGATTCACCTGTTACTCAGTAAGATGCAAAAAGTAATCCTGAACTGAAAAACTCTTTGAATCCAAAGAGCATGCATGCATTCTTCGAAATAAGTCAACACTCACAATGCCAGTCTCAGATCGCTCATCTATTTTATACTCCCTAATGCCCAGTAATACATATGTAATGCATCTGTGGACTATTGTCCTTACTCTTATTAAAGGGTTTATTTAAAAAGCCAATATAATCAGAGTTTTTTGAATGTCAAAATGTGAACATGGGATTTGGGTTTCTTGATTTACTCTAGTTCCTAGGTTATAACACAATATTTAGATTCACTCTTGAAAGATAAAGTGTTGATGGTAAAGACAATTCTCAAAGAATGCTTAAAAGTATAAATCAGGACCTTCAGTATACATATAAATACATGAAGTCTGCCAAAACATAGAGCTTGCCAGGTACACTATGGACAAGTTTTTTTATAATATAAGGTCAGCTTTGCTAAGTGCTTATTTTGAGTCCAAACCTTAGAATTTATTCTTTCCTACCACAGCTTTTTGACCCCAAAATTTCATCAATATTATTCAGATAGGAGCATCTGTCAAATTCAAGCTCTGGACAAAGGTGAAATGGTTACCTCTCCTGCTTATATTTTGCAGACTTTTACATAAGTCTGTTTTCAGTTTTACTCTGAAGATCCAGACAAGGTCTCTTCCTCTTCTGAAATGTTTAAATGATTTGATTTAATTGCTGTTCCTAAGCTAATCACAGTCCAGGCTAACCTGCTTATGTTTTACCCTACAACAGAAGAGTTGTCTAAAACTGGCTAGTTTCCATAAGTCCATCTCGTCTGTCTAATGTCCAGAATATTTTCAATGCTGAGATCAAAGCAGTTTTTAAGAAAAGTTATTGAATTACAATTTTAGGAACAGTTATTTGAGGGAGAGGCGGTGATGTCATGGCCACACAGCTCAAAGTTAGATTTCATTTCTTGGACCATGACAAGACTTGAGTTTCCAACTTGATGACAGTTTTTCACAAAACAAAATTAGGAGGTATGGGAAGATCAGACTGGCCTAGGTGGATCACCTGGTGAATAGATATGAGAAGTGATCTTCATTTAATAAAATGAGCCATCTAAAAAATATATAGTTTTATTAGTTTCTTAGTAAATATAGTTAGTGTGGCAAGTAAAATTGAATATTACTATCCCAGATGAACTCTGGACACCCTTGATTCAGATATGTCTCTAGGTTGCGAGGGTTTAGATGTTTTGGTTAGCAGTGGTTATTTCAGTATTTTTACATTCTGCATAGGTTGGGGAGTACTTTTCCCAGTGCTTGCCCCTCTGTGCTGAAGGTGTAGCATGAGCAGTTTGGTTACATGGACTCATCTTTTTTTGAAAGTGCTCCCAGTTAGTCTCATTGGAGTAGAAGCTACAAATAATAACCGATACTTCATGGTTAGGGATTATAGAGCTAACCTCATCCATTTTTCTTACTGGCTTTCTTCCTTCTCCACAAATCCCTTTTCAAGACCATTCACTGTTTCAGTTATTGATGAGAGTAGGAGAGAAACGTAAACATGTTCTTGGAAGAAAAGGGGTCCTCCTACAGTTTCTGATATATACTGCCTTTTGAAATATTTGAGGCATGAAAAGTCTTCTGTCAAAGTAAAGATGTTAAGTAAATGGAATGCATGGAACTGTAAATTTCCCCTGCATGGTGGTTTACCTTTAGGTTCTGGTTTTACTCCTGAAAAAGCCACTTCGCTTTTTCAGCTGTAATGTGGTATTGGTTTTCTTCATATCACACTTGTCAACTATGTTTGTTATGATTAAGCTTAATTTTATCATCTCTCAGTTCATGGGTTATTGTTTCTTGTTTGTTAGTCTTTCATGTTAACTTCTGTATTCAGGTTTTGATTCACCTGTTAGGTCAAGTATCATTGTTTATAAGTGTTGTACATTTCCCTTTTGGGAGTAAGTGCTTCAATTCCCTGCTGTTGTATGCTTATTATGTGCTATTTCATAATAATGAACATATTTAAAAAGGGGTGACAAAAAATGTTAAAACAAACAAAATAAGCATTTCACTATCAAGCACATATTAAGTTAAAAGATGTACTCTTTCATTTATCATGCTAATAAAAAGAAAATATGAACATTAAACCCTTTACTTTAAGACTGCGGTGGTGGTGCTGTGGTAGTGTTGTTGCCTCCCAGTTAGACATTGCCCGTTCGATTCTCAGTTAGAGCATCTTCTGTCTGGCAACATGCGTGAATGGGCGTTCCTTCGTTGAAGGTTGAGTGTTAGGCCCGGCAAGCTAGCATGTAAAAATCTACTGCCAGTCATTAGCGGACTGGAGTTCTGCTGTGGTGACCCCTAACTGGGAAAAGCCAAAAGACACAACAACAGACCCTTTACTTTAAGAAATAACTTCTTAAGAAGATGAGATAGGCAGAAAAAGCAGGGATCTATTAAGTGGTAACGTTTCTTTAAAATGCACACAGTGGTTTAAAATGTAAAACTACAAACCAGAACAGCTGTAGTATTAGCCAAACTGATGTAATGCCAGTACCAGTAGGCAGAATAATATCCAAAAGAGACAGGTCTTGCTTGCGCCTTTCTATCAACACCTGCTGTAGAATCATGCAGCACAGGCTATGCAGGAATAATCAAAAATGTTTTCCACTGGCATTTTTTATTTAATCTCAAAGATTTTAAAGTTGTTATATTACCATAACAAGTGCCTCATGCCACCAGCTGACATTAATAATCAGAATAAACCTCCCACTTACAAACCTCTAAGTATCAAGCGCAGCAGTTATAATGTGACAAGTGAAAACTCTCAAATGCAAAGTCTGGATGATGCACCATGCTTAGCAAGTTAATGTGCACAAAACAAAGCTGACTGCTTAAGCAACACAAATCAAAAGAGTGCAGCTGCCCTTTCTGAAGCAGGCACATATGACTAGCTACTTCAGTTAGCATCACTGCGAAAACAAAATTAAGATCCACAGCATTTCAAAAACTAGGTATAGTACAAAGGGAACAAAGCATCTTTTACATCATACTCATGAGTCCCTTTATTATATGGTATCACCTATATTGGTTTGCAGTGGTCAGTATTGCATCTCAGAGGTCTAGGATTTGGTCCTGACCTTCTCACTGTGTAGGTGGATTTCCTCAAAAATATCTGTTTTTTTTTTTTCTGTTATACTTTACTGCATTTATATGTAAATACCAAAGATGCTAAGTAAATTACCTAAATATAATACTTCTAATATACATTATTTTGATAACAGTGTATTAATACATGCAGTGAATTGTATGCTTGCACTGTTAGTACCTAAAGAGAATAATATTTTTTTTATTGTACACTGCTTAGTCTAATCTTGTGAAATTTTCCTTCAGACCAGTGTGACTGCTGGAAAAGCTGTTTGGACCTGCTGACTACTCGGTTCTTAATTTAATAAATAAATAAATAAATAAATATAAATTCAGATGCATATCAACTCCAATTACCAAACTGACACATTGCTTCATAGTTTCAAAAGCCATAAAAAATAGACCTGAAAGTTCATAAACATAATATGCAAATACTTAATATGCATTAAGTACTCTGATTCAAACACACATACCTAGGAAATGTATGCCAGTGTAAAAAGAATGTTTGTGTTTATAAATGTTGCAGAGAAAGACGTACTATATGGCAAGTACCATGCTCGTCCATGTTACAGACATTCCTGAGCACTGTCTTGCACTTCTGGCATTGAAGTATAACACAGCACAGGTAACCATTTGAAATGTCAATACCGGCTAGAATGACTTCCAAAACACAGACACATAATGGCTGAAAAAATCGACTTACATAGATCAAGTCTAAGATTGCCATTTCCCAAAATATTCCCTTTTATCCAAGGTGTGTCAATGTTGGAACTGGTATATATAAGTTCAAGGGGTGTGAGCGACTTGGTCCCCCCTGCAAAAAATAAGTTTAAAGGAGAAGAGTGATCTTTGCAATTCACTATTCTCCTACAGTTTTGGTCTTTTTTCTATGTGTTGGCATTCTTCATTTTGAGGACTGACATTAGAATAGGAAGCCCATAGCACAGCAGGGAACAGACAGCTGATAAGGTATGCATCAGGCACATATCAAAGTACCTATCTGTTCCATGCTGCGGTGTGCAATTCCATCATTTCTAACTGCAGTTTGTAAAGAACTGCCATAATCAGGTAAGACGGCAGAGGCAGGATCATTACAATAGCACTGCAATGTATAGAAGCTGGTGCTCTGTCAGCTCCCATTAGCTGGAGTTGGGGGTGTCACTGTGTGGGTTGGAGGCATGTGTAGTTATAATAGCCAGGAAACACTGAGAATATAACTAAAAGACAATTAATTGCTTGTGTCATAGAAAGTAAGGCTGCCCACTCACAATTATTAAAAAAAACAGTATAGATATACTCAGCTCTGTTAGCTGGGCAACATGTGAGCAGGGAAGTGGAACTGACACTGTCTGAGGTAATACAGCAATGGAGGTATATAGTTCTGGTCCCATATTTTATGTAGTTGGATCAGCCTTTACCCTTCTAGCATAAAGTCCTCAAGATACATTTGGTTCTAGGGGGCTCATTTGTATTTGTATTTGCACAATGTCCACAGAGTAGTATAATCAAGCAATGGGCTAACACTGAGTACAGAGTCTACAGATGGTGCAGTTCTTTGCTATTTGCCAGCCCTTCTCCATGGCACACAGTGTTTATAAATAGCACCCAGATATCTGTATAACCCCATTTTAATTCAAGCACATTTTTGTAGCAAACCAAACTCTACATGTATTTGAGAAGAGCTGAGAGTGAACAAAGCTGAAAGAATCAAGGTTCCAAACTCTAAAATGGAGTTTAGAAAGGGAAAGTGGTGACCAGACCAAGAGCATAATGCTAACAGTCAACTGATTTATAGCATAGACAGCACTCACTGGTTTCATCGAGACTGTAAGTAAATTTTAGAACCATACTGCTAACATCTCAGACTAATATTATTTGTACACAGTGATTTTGCACTACTGACAAATTAGAATAATGCATGTTTTCCAATAAGTTAGAATAAACATCAAATAGTGTTGTAGCTTTTATTGTGCTTATCACCATACTCGCAAATAACACAGATGTTGCAGATTTGTTAGCAGTGTCCATGTGGACTTTACCGTGAATGTGAAGTACTGCAAAACTATGGCTGATATTTAAAAGCAAAAAGCACTATGCAAAAGGTGAAAATATGTGATGAGATGCAGGGCACAGGATGGGGGCGATCTGCAGAGATATGTACAACAGTGGTGGCAGACTGCAAAATACTGCAGCCAGCACAGCACACAGACCAGTGCATAACGAGACAGAAATGGGCAAAATTATTATGAAAAAGGTGAGTATGAATGCAAATAAAGGTATACAATAAGGTGGAGAGATTCCGAAACATACAAATACTGAGTAAAGTTGAGCAGCCGCAAAAACAGGTGTGACGGCCATGCCCTGGCCCAGCAATCAAGGAGCCTCAATCCCCACCACTAACACCAGTGACTGGCGTCTCATATAGGAGGAAAGGATAACAAATACTCACAGTAAAGTGCAATTTCCCTTAAGAGCACACAGAGATCACAGTCAGTCCGGGGCTGGTTGCTCCCTTGCTCTCCAGATACCCAATAAGACTCCCCACTGGCACAGCTATACGGTCCAGATCTCAGCCTAGTGGGCAAGCTAAAACCTCCAGCACCCTCTCTGTCCAACCAGTGCTTTGTGCCCCTGCCCAAATAGCTGGCACACACACACACACACACACACACACACACACACACACACACACACACACACACACACACACACACACACACACACTTTGAGAAGAGTTTATGCAACCACACAAACACTCATGGGGAAGGCTAGCACAGGCTCTCCAGCTGTGCCCCTTTTTCTCAGACTATACGGTAGTACCAGCTGCCACCATCCACTAATATTTATCAGCTACTCAAAGGCCCTTAAAAGGGTGTCCAATTATTACTGTGCAATATTATTATCCAAGCAAAAGCTGATCAAGAACTGTATAAAATATGTAAACTTTCTTATTGTAATCAGTCAAAATTCTGTACATGTTATGTATGGTTTTGCCTCCTAATGTACATTAGATAAATGTTATTTTGAACCTCCAGCCTACTGTCTTACTGACTGTCATTTTGAAAAGCCTAATGATTTTTACAGTCTGATTTTAACAATTTATTTAACACTTGTTAAGAGAGAGAAAGTGTTTTTCTTATTTCTTGAAATCACCAGATATAACTCAATTGCAGGAAACTCATGTAAATCAAGTAGGGCATTTAAAATTGAAGTGATGTAGATATAAGTTAGGGATCTATGCTACTTATCCAGAGTGAAGAAGAATAACTGACATTTTACTAGAAGGGGTGTCTCTGTTTTCATGTTGGACACAAGAATAGAGAAATGGGAGAGGTATTCTTTGATAACGCATAAAATTGAGGGGGTATTGTGTACATTCAGAAATACATATATTCTCCATGGAATCCTAACATGGGATGCCATGGAAGGCTTGGATTCAAGAGGGGCTTGTTATTTAGGAAGCTGAATGGAATACATAACAATTTCAAGTGATATGCATTCAAACAAGAAAAGAGAGTCAGTTCCTGGTCTGGGTAAACACCTACGACATTTGTCCTCCATGAACCTATTTAGGTGATTAAGGTGTCCTCTGTTAAGATTTACCTGTTACTCAGTAAGATGCAAAAAATAATCCTGAACTGAAAAACTCTTTGAATCCAAAGAGCATGCATGCATGCTTCGAAATAAGTCAACACTCAATGCCAGTCTCAGATCGCTCACCTATTTTATACTCCCTAATGCCCAGTAATACATATGTAATGCATCTGTGGACTATTGTCCTTACTCTTATTAAAGGATTTGTTTCAAAAGCCAATATAATCAGAGTTTTTTGAATGTCAAAATGTGAACATGGGATTTGGGTTTTTTGATTTACTCTAGTTCCTAGGTTATAACACAATATTTAGATTCACTCTTGAAAGATAAAGTGCTGATGGTAAAGAAAATTCTCAAAGAATGCTTAAAAGTATAAATCAGGACCTTCAGTATACATACAAAGACATGAAGCCTGCCAAAACATAGAGCTTGCCAGGTACGCTATGGACAAGTTTTTTATAATATAAGGTCAGCTTTGCTAAGTGCTTATTTTGAGTCCAAACCTTAGAATTTATTCTTTCCTACCACAGATTTTTTTACCCCAAAATTTCATCAATATTATTCAGATAGGAGCGTCTGTCAAATTCAAGCTCTGGACAAAGGTGAAATGGTTACCTCCCCTGCTTATATTTTGCAGACTTTTACATAATTCTGTTTTCAGCTTTACTCTGAAGATCCAGACGAGGTCTCTTCCTCTTCTGAAATGTTTAAATGATTTGATTTAATTGCTGTTCCTAAGCTAATCACAGTCCAGGCTGACCTGCTTATGTTTTACTCTACAACAGAAGAGTTGTCTAAAACTGGCTAGTTTCCATAAGTCTATCTCGTCTGTCTAATGTCCAGAATATTTTCAATGCCAAGATCAAAGCAGTTTTTAAGAAAAGTTATTGAATTACAATTTTAGGAACAGTTATTTGAGGGAGAGGCGGTGATGTCATGGCCACACAGCTCAAAGTTAGATTTCATTTCTTGGACCATGACAAGTCTTGAGTTTCCAACTTGATGACAGTTTTTCACAAAACAAAATTAGGAGGTATGGGAAGATCAGACTGGCCTAGGTGGATCACCTGGTGAATAGATATGAGAAGTGATCTTCATTTAATGGAAAGAGTCATCTAAAAATATATATTGTTTTATTAGTTTCTTAGTAAATATAGTTAGTGTGGCAAGTAAAATTAAATATTACTATCCCAGATGAACTCTGGACACCCTTGATTCAGATATGTCTCTAGGTTGCGAGGGTTTAGATGTTTTGGTTAGCAGTGGTTATTACAGTATTTTTACATTCTGCATAGGTTGGGGAGTACTTTTCCCAGTGCTTGCCCCAATGTGCTGAAGGTGTAGCATGAGCAGCTTGGTTACATGGACTCATCTTTTTTGAAAGTGTTCCCAGTTAGTGTCATTGGAGTAGAAGCTACAAATAATAACTGATACTGCATGGTTAGGGATTATAGAGCTAACCTCATCCATTTTTCTTACTGGCTTACTTCCTTCTCCACAAATCCCTTTTCAAGACCATCCACTGTTGCAGTTATTGATGAGAGTAGGAGAGAAACGTAAACATGTTCTTGGAAGAAAAGGGGTCCTCCTACAGTTTCTGATATATACTGCCTTTTGAAATATTTGAGAGACATGAAAAGTCTTCTGTCAAAGTAAAGATGTTAAGTAAATGGAATGCATGGAGCTATAAATTTCCCCTGCATGGTGGTTTACCTTTAGATTCTGGTTTTACTCCTGAAAAAGCCACTTCGCTTTCTCAGCTGTAATGTGGTATTGGTTTTCTTCATATCACACTTGTCAACTATGTTTGTTATGGTTAAGCTTAATTTTATCATCTCTCAGTTCATGGGTTCTTGTTTCTTGTTTGTTAGTCTTTCATGTTAACTTCTGAATTCAGGTTTTAATTCACCTGTTAGGTCAAGTATCATTGTTTATAAGTGTTGTACATTTCCCTTTTGGGAGTAAGTGCTTCAATTCCCTGCTGTTGTATGCTTATAATGTGGTATTTCATAATAATGAACATATTTAAAAAGGGGCGGCAAAAAATTTAAAACAAACAAAATAACCATTTCACTATCAAGCACATATTAAGTTAAAAGATGTACTCTTTTATTTATCATGCTAATAAAAAGAAAATATGAGCATTAAACCCTTTACTTTAAGACTGCGGTGGTGGTCCTGTGGTAGCGTTGTCGCCTCTCAGTTAGACGTTACCCGTTCGATTCTCAGTTAGAGCGTCTTCTGTGTGGCGACATGCGTGAATGGGCGTTCCTTCATTGAAGGTTGTGCGTTAGGCTTGGCAAGCCAGCACATAAAAATCTACTGCCAATCATTAGCGGACCGGAGTTCTGCTGTGGCGATCCCTAACAGGGAAAAGCCAAAAGGCACAACAACATACCCTTTACTTTAAGAAATAACTTCTTAAGAAGATGAGAAAGGCAGAAAAAGCAGGGATCTATTAAGTGGTAACGTTTCTTTAAAATGCACACAGTGGTTTAAAATGTAAAACTACAAACCAGAACAGCTGTAGTATTAGCCAAACTGATGTAATGCCAGTACCAGTAGGCAGAATCATATCCAAAAGAGACAGGCCTTGCTTGCGCCTTTCTATCAACACCTGCTGTAGAATCATACAGCACAGGCTATGCAGGAATAATCAAAAATGTTTTCCACTGGCATTTTTTATTTAATCGCAAAGATTTTAAAGTTGTTATTTTACCATAACAAGTGCCTCATGCCAACAGCTGACCTTAATAATCAGAATAAACCTCCCACTTACAAACCTCTAAGTATCAAGCGCAGCAGTTATAATGTGACAAGTGAAAACTCTGAAATGCAAAGTCTGGATGATGCACCATGCTTAGCAAGTTAATGTGCACAAAACGAAGCTGACTACTTAAGCAACACAAATAAAAAGAGTGCAGCTGCCCTTTCTGAAGCAGGCACATATGACTAGCTACTTCAGTTAGCATCACTGCGAAAACAAAATTAAGATCCACAGCATTTCAAAAACTAGGTATAGTACAAAGGGAACAAAGCATCTTTTACATCATACTCATGAGTCCCTTTATTATATGGTATCACCTATATTGGTTTACAGTGGTCAGTATTGCATCTCAGAGGTGTAGGATTTGGTCCTGACCTTCTCACTATGTAGGTGGATTTCCTCAAAAATACCTGTTTTTTTTTTTTCATCTGTTATACTTTACTGCATTTATATGTAAATACCAAAGATGCTAAGTAAATTACCTAAATATAATACTTCTAATATACATTATTCTGATAACAATGTATTAATACATGCAGTGAATTGTATGATTGCACTGTTAGTACCTAAAGAGAATAATATTTTTTTATTGTACACTGCTTAGTCTAATCTTGTGAAATTTTCCTTTGGACCAATGTGACTGCTGGAAAAGCTGTTTGGACCGGCTGACTACTCGGCTCTTAATTTAATAAATAAATAAATAAATATAAATTCAGATGCATATCAACTCCAATTACCAAACTGACACATTGCTTCATAGTTTCAAAAGTCATAAAAAATAGACCTGAAAGTTCATAAACATAATATGCAAATACCTAGTATGCATTAAGTACTCTGATTCAAACGCACGTACCTAGGAAATGTATGCCAGTGTAAAAAGAGTGTTTGTGTTTATAAATGTTGCAGAGGAAGACATATTACATGGCAAGTACCATGCTCACCCATGTTACAGACATTCCTGAGCACTGTCTTGCACTTCTGGCATTGAAGTATAACACAGCACAGGTAACCATTTGAAATGTCAATACCGGCTAGAATGACTTCCAAAACACAGACACCTAATGGCTGAAAAAATCGACTTACATAGATCAAGTCTAAGATTGCCATTTCCCAAAATATTCCCTTTTATCCAAGGTGTGTCAATCTTGGAACTGGTATATATAAGTTCAAGGGGTGTGAGCGACTTGGACCCCCCTGCAAAAAAGAAGTTTAAAGGAGAAGAGTGATGTTTGCAATTCACTATTCTCCTGCAGTTTTGGTCTTTTTTCTATGTGCTGGCATTCTTCATTTTGAGGACTGACATTAGAATAGGAAGCCCATAGCACAGCAGGTAACAGACAGCTGATAAGGTATGCATCAGGCACATATCAAAGTACCTATCTGTTCCATGCTGCATTGTGCAATTCCACATAATCAGGTAAGATGGCAGAGGCAGGATCATTACCATAGCACTGCAATGTATAGAAGCTGGTGCTCTGTCAGCTCCCATTAGCTGGAGTTGGGGGTGTCACTGTGTGGGTTGGAGGCATGTGTAGTTATAATAGCCAGGAAACACTGAGAATATAACTAAAAGACAATTAATTGCTTGTGTCATAGAAAGTAAGGCTGCCCACTCACAATTATTAAAAAAATAGTATAGATATACTCAGCTCTGTTAGCTGGGCAACATGTGAGCAGGGAAGTCTAAGATAATACAGCAATGGAGGTATATAGTTCTGGTCCCATACGTTATGTAGTTGGATCAGCCTTTACCCTTCTAGCATAAAGTCCTCAAGATACATTTGGTTCTAGGGGGCTCATTTGTATTTGTATTTGCACAATGTCCACAGAGTAGTATAATAAAGCAATGGGCTAACACTGAGTACAGAGTCTACAGATGGTGCAGTTCTTTGCTATTTGCCAGCCCTTCTCCATGGCACACAGTGTTTATAAATAGAACCCAGATATCTGTATAACCCCACTTTAATTCAAGCACATTTTTGTAGCAAACCAAACTCTACATGTATTTGAGAAGAGCTGAGGGTGAACAAAGCTAAAAGAATCAAGGTTCCAAACTCTAAAATGGAGTTTAGAAAGGGAAAGTGGTGACCAGACCAAGAGCATAATGCTAACAGCCAACTGATTTATAGCATAGACAGTACTCATTGGTTTCATCGAGACTGTAAGTAAATTTTAGAACCATACTGCTAACATCTCAGACTAATATTATTTGCACACAGTGATTTTGCACTACTGACAAATTAGAATAATGCATGTTTTCCAATAAGTTAGAATAAACATCAAATAGAGTTGTAGCTTTTATTGTGCTTATCACCATACTCGCAAATAACACAGATGTTGCAGATTTGTTAGCGGTGTCCATGTGGACTTTACCATGAATGTGAAGTACTGCAAAACCATGGCTGATTTTTAAAAGCAAAAAGCACTATGCAAAAGGTGAAAATATGTGATGAGATGCAGGGCACAGGATGGGGGCGATCTGCAGAGATATGTACAACAGTGGTGGCAGACTGCAAAATACTGCAGCCAGCACAGCACACAAACCAGTGCATAATGAGACAGAAATGGGCAAAATTATTATGATAAAGGTGAGTATGAATGCAAATAAAGGTATACAATAAGGTGGAGAGATTCTGAAACATACAAATACTGAGTAAAGGTGAGCAGCTGCAAAAACAGGTGTGACGGCCGTGCCCTGGCCCAGCAATCAAGGAGCCTCAATCCCCACCACTAACACCAGTGACTGGCGTCTCATATAGGAGGAAAGGATAACAAATACTCACAGTAAAGTGCAATTTCCCTTAAGAGCACACAGAGATCACAGTCAGTCCGGGGCTGGTTGCTCCCTTGCTCTCCAGGTACCCAATCAGACTCCCCACTGGCACAGCTATACGGTGCAGATCTCAGCCTAGTGGGCAAGCTAAAACCTCCAGCACCCTCTCTGTCCAACCAGTGCTTTGTGCCCCTGCCCAAATAGCTGGCACACACACACACACACACACACACACACACACACACACACACACACACACACACACACACACACACACACACACACTTTGAGAAGAGTTTAGGCAACCACACAGACACTCATGGGAAAGGCTAGCACAGGCTCTCCAGCTGTGCCCCTTTTTCCCAGACTATACGGTAGTACCAGCTGCCACCATCCACTAATATTTATCAGCTATTCAAAGGCCCTTAAAAGGGTGTCCAATTATTACTGTGCAATATTATTATCCAATTGGTAGTATAACCCACGGCTAAAGCTATAGGAGAGGCTTTGTACAATTTTACCAAAGGCATGAAAGTACTCTAAAGAGCTTAAATTATTTCTACAAAAACAGCCACAGTTGAAAGGGTTTAAAAATATTTAATAACAAATAGTCAAAACACAAGTCAATACTTTTTACTACACAGTGCTAGTCAAGAGTTCAGAGATCACAGAGAAATACTTAAAATAATTCAGTAGTACAGTTCTGACATCACAGAAAAACACTTAGTCTAATCTTTCTAGTTTCTAGCTATTTTTAAGAGAAAACACCAATCTAAGATAAACGTACATATAGAGTAAAAGCAGTGCTGAGTTGGATGGTCAAGACAAAAATGATTAATGCTCTCCAATTCTTTCTGTTTTTTAAAATCACATTCCTAGTTCACATTACATCATTGTTCACACTTTCCTGAGGTTCCCACGCTAACAGAAACTAAATTTACATTCCCCTCTGGGCAGAAACCAGAGCAATAAAGGACATTTATGCATGCAAATTC
>NC_056726.1:1441610400-1441682900 GCF_019279795.1 Protopterus annectens
AGGTAAATTAGCCTATTTCCAGCTCATAACCAAAAAGACTTACTTCTGCAAATAAAACAATACTGGTTTGCAAAGTCTCCATTCATTTTAAGCATGTACGTGCAGAAGCTTTAGTGATAAATGAAGATAGATGTTCAGAGATCACATGAGTTGTCACCCACTTAGCAATATTGACACCTTTTAAGGATCAAAACCGCAACAGCTTCCTCTGAAAGGATGTAATATAATATACACGTGAAGAACTCTTACGAGTGACAGCTTTGTTTTTGCTAGGTATAATGGAGCAAAGGTTACGCCTGCAGTTAGTGCAGAGGAGTAATGCTATAAACTGCTTCCTGCAGCAAGGGTTTGATCTTCTCTGCCTCTCTTTGTCTACTGTCTGACTCTGAGCAACTCATTTACAATTACTCATTAAGGCTCCACAATGGTCTTCTAGTTTGAATGCCTAGTAAGTGCATATGAACCTACTAGTTATATTAAAATTCAGGTAAAGATTGCATATCCTGCTCCTGAAACTACATCCTGCAGTTTCCTTTTCAGAAAGGTTATATGAATGAGTGCAGCTAACATATACACAGGACATTTATGAACATAGGCTCATAGGTAAGCACTAGGCAAGCTGCCCTTGTGGGCCATTTTAAGCCTAGCCAATTTCCCTTTATGTGCTTGAAATAATCTATCCCATTTTGTTATAGATTGGTCTTACCCATTCCATGTCAATAATTATATATTACCCTTAATGAGAGTAACTGGGATCATACCATAGATAATTTGTGGGGACCCATGCATGGGATAAAGCATTTAGGAACTGTCTCTGTTCATTTGTAGTACAGGGGGGGCAGACCTGGGATAAGATTTCTGTTTCCATCCATAAATGTAAGCGGTACTTGAATATGAACATGGGTGAAGTTTGTTTTATGTGGATGGGGAGTCTGTTCCACAGCAGCAGCATCCTCTATGAGATATACGTGTCCCCAAAACCATTCTTTTGATGTTGCAGAAGAGGTTTAGATCCCAACACCAAGTATTTCTGATGCCATTTGACTTGCTAATGTGCATTAAATCTATCAGTAAAGGGTTGGATGATGCCTTCTACGCTAGACACTGGACACTTCTTAGCAGTTTGTAGGATAATGAGTATACTGATCTAGCTTTGAGTTGGTCTGTGCGTAACATGTGTTTTAGGCCTTGCATCCCTTTAGTGCAGCATTTCTGTGAGCATTGCAGTTGTTACATATGTCTGGACACTTGCATGCCAAAGGGGACATTATATTCAAAGACTGGCCTAATGATGGCTGAGTAATGACATCCCTAGATCTAGGCACAATCCCTTTGTTTATAAGCTCTGCATATAGAAGGACGTTCATACAACAATAGACACATGTTGGTCAAAAATTAAGTCACTGTCACATGAGTTCCCAAATCCTGAACAACTGGGTAAACTCTTAGGACTGCATTTTCAATGTGGTAGTTCCTTGGGGAAAATGACTTCCCAAAAGATACAATAATGAATTTTTTGGCATTTAGTTTCAGTCCATGATTTTGGCACCAGTTATTTATTTGAGACAAACCTTCCTGTAGGATGGCTAAGTCACCTGGGAATTCAGTGACTGTTCCTTAGCTTGCAGTCATCTGAAAACATATTAAGCCAGAGCCTTTTGATATTGGCTGTTACGTTCAGAAAGTAAATGCTAAACAAGAAAGGTTGGGCACAGAACTTTGGGGGACTCCACTGGTAACTGTTCTCATTGTGGAGAAAACTTCCACTATTTTATTTTATTTATTTATTTATTTATTTATTTATTTATTTATTGCATTTGTTGACCGGGAAAGTCCACTGGGCCAAGAAGAGCCCATTTTCAGTGGAGGCCCAGGAAGAAAAGCTCCACAGAATTATATAATTACAATTCAATAGTAATACATACATAAGTAAAAGAAACAATCGATACATAGAATGAGTAGAAGATAATTTGAAAAGAAAAAAATAGGACACTTTAAATAGGAATATAAATATAAATAGGAAAATATGATATTTTGTTTATCTACACAGTAGCTGTGAGTCATTCAGAAATCCAATGAGTGACATAGGGGGTTATTCCCAGTTTATTTAACATATTTAGTTGATTTACATCTTTTCTTTCACTGTTTCTCTTTCTTTTTTTCATACGGTTATGCTTATTTAGTTATTAAGCTTTGCTAGAAAACAGAAAAAGATAAAAATATGAGTTTAAATGCTTTGTAAAGTGAAATACATATAACAAAATAATTCTCTGCCTAAGTGAAGAATGACGCCTTTAAAAAAGAATACAGATATTTCCTTTTCATTCAAGCTTAATAATTTGGGCTTGCATCAACTAAACATAAACTTAGTCTATGATTTAAACATGGTGACATAAGTTATGTAAAACCCATTTTCATCATGTTGATTTGATCCTTGTAAAACTTTCATTTGTTTAGTTTCTGCTAAGTTTATTAAGTTGGATTTTTTATTGCTACATAAAATGAAAGCATGCAATGTTATTCCATTTTTATCTAATCAGCATACCTCCGAACGGTATCAAATTACCTGTTAAAAAATGAGTTTTGGGGTCCAAATAATGGGGTGCCATGATTCCCGAGTGGCACCCCTTAATTTCCGAGTTTCCCAGCACTTGTCCCTTAATTTTCAAGTTTCGCGGAACTTGTATTTTAAATTTCCTGGCTTTTTGAACTGAAGTCATCACGTACGTGATGACGTCAGCTCTGTAAAACAGCCTGCCGGAATTGACGCTGAAGCTAATGCATGCATGCATTTCCAGATGAAATGCTTTAGCAGGAACACAGCAGCCATTTGAAACTGCATGTATGGAATAGAACAGTGACCGACTGTTTGAAACTGCAAGCAAGGCATGTGGAATGTCAGGGAAACTGCGACTGAGGCTGGAATCGGTGGATGACTGCAATGGGAGTAACAGCCGTTGGATGTATCCTGCTGCCGACTGGATATCTCTATGCTGTACAGAGAAAGCTGAAACGGTAGGAAGTGGTGTGTGTGTGTGTGTGTGTGTGTGTGTGTGTGTGTGTGTGTGTGTGTGTGTGTGTGTGTGTGTGTGTGTGTATGTGTGTGTTTGTTGAACTATATCTATAGCTGTTTACCACACAATATTTGCGGCATGATGAAAGTACAACAAGCAACATCCTACGTTGCTGCTATGCTCTATATAAAAACTACACTTGTTCATGCCAGAGTGACGCATTCAGCTAATGAAACTGAGAAACTGACTGTAAGAACTATGAATGGTTACAGCACATCAGAACAGGTACTTTATTTTGTTGTTTTATAATCAGCAGAGTGATTTGTCATTCTGTTAATAGAGGAATGCATGCAAGTATCCCCTGAACTCACATCTCAATGTTAATGTTTCAGTGAATATGTTCTCTGCATCTAAATTATAGCAGGGGGAGGGGAACTAAACACAGTGGCCTGCTCAGTAGCCAGACCATAACATGGTTTTACTTTGATTGTTTTGCAGTTCGTGTGTGCAATGATTGTTTTGCAGTTTGTGTATGCAATGATTGTTTTGCAGTTTGTGTATGCAAGAAACAGAGCCTCCTATGTACAGAACAGCTGACAGGCAGATAAAATATTGCTTATTGTACTGTTGCATTTATACGGCTTCAGTTAGTGATACTTTTCTTGTAGTGTTATTTCTTTCCCATAATGCTGTTGTGTTATGGTCTGCTATTGTACATATGTATCTGTGTCCATGAATTTATAAAGCTGCATATGCTAGCTATAAATGAACCATAATCATCTTTGAAATAACTATGCTCTCATAAATTTAACACATTTGTTAGTGCTTCACAAGAATGGTCAGATTACTATTTTTCTAGGGTTGGGATTTAATCTTTGATTTAAGGCAGTATTTCTTTTCATTAATCCACAAAACAGCCATCTTATTTTTTTCTTTCTAAGCGAGCACATCTCTTCAGTAACAATCTAAATGTGATTTTTATTTTCTTTATCCATTGTAACTTAAGGAAAACTACTGACATCCTATTATGATTACGCATTGTAAAACTAGATTTGCACAGTTATCTGATTAACATCCATTCCATCAGGACTACAGCAAGAAACTTCAAAAAAGTTTTTGTAGCCTAAACAAAGTATAGGCCCAATAAAATAACTTTCACAAATCTGTGGTTTTCTGCATTTAGGATTGAATTCACTAAATAATGACATGACAGGCATTTGGCTTTTTCCAGATTTCTTGTGCTGCAAATTTGAAAGATACAGTTGAGTGTCGAGTGGATTTTATAAGGAGCTGAGAGCTCCGGGGAAGAGAAGTTTAGTGTTGCTTATGCTGAGCTGGCTTGTATTGTTAATAGCATAACAAGTTAAATTCTTGCTTTTGATGCAGAAGGCTGTGGGTTCTACTCCCACAGTATGTAGATGCATTGCTGATACTGTACTCTGTTGTACTTTTAAAGGGGTTGAGTGTAACAAGTCAAGGGTGTAGCTACTACAGATGCAACAGAAGTGACAAAATGTCATGTGTAAGGGCATTTGTGCCTCAAGTGGAAAGAGCAACAAATATCATTTACCCAATGTCAGGAACAGAAAATCAGAATTCTGTTCTGTGCTGCATTATAAGAAAACTATTTTTAAACAAGTACAGTACATTTTCCAGCATTTAAGATCAAACATATTTTTCCACTGCAGGCAGTGGAGAAGCAAGAGTGTCCAGTTAACAGCACCTGGATTACAATGATAGTTTTGATGCTTCAGGATGTATATAGGAGAGGGTCTGTCAGTACATAGACTAAAAACTGGAAGACTTAAAACATGCAGTTTGCCTACCCCGGGATTCATGAAGCTCGGCGCAAGGCCGGTATTAGGCTTGCGTTGACCGTGTGGCATGAAGATGGCACAGTAGTGCCAAATGCATATTAATGAAGACGCGCTGCCGCCACAGCCACGTGCATAGGAAACGAGCGTGAGTGCATAATGCATGTCAAAGTACCGCACGGAGGCGTGGAAATGTCAGCTGTCGACGTGCAACCTAAAATGTTAGCATATAACAATTTGCATGCAATAGTAATCACATCTGTCAGTGTCCGTGGATACTGAAACGTATGCAAAGCATGCAAGACAGTTCCTGTGAACACAAAATGAAGAAGCAAACAGAAATGCACGGTAGGGAATAACGGGTCCCCATCCCTCGAACAAATGAAATTGAAAACCGTGTGCCCGTAGTCCAACGCAGTGTAGATAGTTATACCAAGTGGAAGTGAAATGCATCATATTAGCGTGCTGCCAATAGCTACGTCCAGCCCAATGGTCAGGGTCACCAGCTGTCCCACATTGTGAGGGAGAGTACACAGCTGGGCAGATGTGTCCATAACAAAACCACGATAAATGTAAATATCTAGCGACCATATGACAGAATTATATCCCACAACGCATGTAATAGTCACATACAATAGGTATGTCCATATTTAACATACCATATGTGACAGGAAATAGAATAAGCATGAAAACAAAACAGAAGGAGCATATAAAATGCTACAACAATAAGGCAAAATGTAGGCTTAAAGGAACAGTATTGTCCATAGCATTGACTGTGGGTATGTGCTGTCCAGTACAATCAGATATGTGTCTGGAATATATCCCATCCTGGACATAGGAAAAGGTGGCATCCTACCAATGATCAGAGCAGTCGGCCAAAATCTGCACATATGCGGTCCAAGCCGTACTTGTCAGGATGTGTCACAGTTGAACGAGTATTACCCGGGTGTACCAACCATGTCATGAAAGTTAAGTATGGGAGTGTACCTATGTGCATGATGTACAGCATGTGGAAGGTGAAACATGCCAGGGTAGTCCACACAACCATGCAGGTACCTGACATATGTAGTGTATGCAATGTGTTACCTTGACCGTGTCATGGGCAATCAACCAAAGCAGTGATGGATGGAGTGTCAGGAATATGTGTGTGGGGGGGATGTGTAATGGTATAATCCTCAAAGGCGAAACTGTGTCGTATGCAGAATAGGTGAACTGGAAGTGTATGAGGAAGCAGCGGGGGAATCAGAAAGAAACACAAAGAACATGTATACACATCTGCAATACAACCTGACAGGCCATACTGTAGAACACAATCCCACAAACATATGAATATTTAAATGTGCGATACAAATGTACAGAAATGTCACCGGCACATATGCACAAATTGGTCCTGATGGAACTGGCCAATTCAAATGCAACACACCTGGATGCATAATGGAATACCCATCATCCCCTCAACAGCACACAACCTGCCCCCATACCTGAACGTCCACCAAATCCAGCCATATTTGGCCTACTAGCTTTGTGCAGCCATATCTACACATAGTGACCACTACTCAAATGTAGTAGGCAGTGTCACCCTATGCAGTTTCAGGATTGTAAACTATGTATCCCTTGCATGTAAAACTCCCAGCACATTTTTGTAAAGCCAAAAGAATGGTCGGTATTGGACTTGTTAAATTTTTGGATATCCCTCATGGGATAAGTAACATGTGTAAACATCAGAATGGGTATCAAGACACAATGTCCAGTCCTGTAGATATCTGGAGACAAGTTGGAATGTGCAGTAGTGGTGCATGAGACTGTCCAGCCCTAGATGGTCATGCAGAACCTACTACCCAGGATCAAACACCTGCCCTTGACGCATGTGTCTCGACATGACTAATCGAGAGAATATATTGTACACATTTGCATAGTGGCACTTGGAAATAGGGTGATGAAGGCACTGACGTAAACAGGATACCTCCTGATCCACTGTGTGAGGGACAGTCACTGTGTGGGTAGGTGTGCCCTGACCAACAATGATACAATGCAAAATGTCCTGTGATTGTAGGAAATAACTATGTACCATACTGCATGTAACAGCTGCCTAAAGCGGTCATGTCAGGAAAGAAAATACGTAATTCGTACAAGAAACAGACTAACAACTAAAGTACGAAAGATATAGGCTCTCAGCTAGGAAAATAATGAATGTTCTAAACCTGTACTGACCGTGGGTATGTGTTGGCCTAAACAATCTGGTGTCCCCAGAATATATCCCAACCTGTACATATGACAATGTGTCAACCCTACCAATGGTCAGAGAATTCGCACAAGAACTGGCCAGCCTCTTAATCACTCACAAAGCCAGTGACCTTTGGAGGAAAGGTGTTGAATGAGAATGACTAATTACTAATTACAACAATTAAGAGTAATAGATGCATTTAACTGCAGAAAATCAGTAGTAATACGAATCTGTCAATACGTTCCAAGTTACTAGTACTAATATGGTAGAAGTGTCCGTGATTGTCCCTGATTTGTCATAGCCTTGTCCCTGTCACTGTAGAAACTAGTCCCTGAGTATCACAGAGGTCCATACACATATGTACACCAACCAGCTGTCACATTTGTTGACAGGACTATTGCATACCTGTAGTGAATTTATAACTGATGTCCAGAATAATATTCATTATATATATAAATGAATGAAATAGTCAAATGTGAAGGGAAACACAAAGCACAAGAGTGAGTAGAGCACCGCTATTCACACCAGAGGCTGGGTTATACCAGTGGCCATAACCTCGTTGAAGTGCTACATCAACATTATACACAGATGGAATATAGTACATGTTGCGACCACCTACACTTGTAACCCGCAAATCATTCGTAATCCATAACACCAGGAAAGGCACGTATGTGCAAATATGAATGGATGGGGACCCTATGAGTACACGAGGCAGTACAAAATGTGTGTAGGGCCCCAAAGTTCTGGAGAGGGCAATGTGTAAAGCTGTGTCATGGCTGTGATATCAGTTGGATAATGGCTGTTATGCATGGAAACTCAACATGGGTGTGCTGGAGAAACTATGGATATGCGATTATGGACACAGGAGTGCTAGGGTATGTTGTGCCGGTTGCAATGGAGCGACCTGTGGAGGTCAGCTAGTACATAGGTGCGATTCCCAGATAGGGCGTCGTCTGCGTAGAGACATGCGTGAATGGGCGTATCATTGTCGGACGTTGTGCATCAGGGCTGGCAGCCCGGCACGTAAAACCTATCTGCCAACCATGAGCAGAATGGAGTTCTGCTGTGACAACCCCAAACCGGGAAAAGCAGAAAGACACAACTACATGCAGACATCAATATGTTGACGTACAATCTCAGTAACACAAACACTCATTCTATTAACATTAATAATATGAATGTGCACAGAAACAAACACAGTAGCAGGAATAATTGGCTGCGCATACGAGTAATAAGTCGAATGACACTGTATCACATCACACTTATCAGCGGCACCCCAGACATGAAAAACGTGCGACATCTGTCCGCTGTATAACGTGCAGTATACTGATCACAAGTTCACCAGAGTGAAGTGTCGGTGTCATAATGACTAAGGCAGTAGTATGCTGTTGAAGCAGAGATAAAACCCAATACACATGTGTAAGTGTCTATGTCCGGGAAATGTATAGGTTAATGGACACACAGATGTATATATAGATAAAACGTATATATATATATATATATATATATATATATATATATATCTATATATATATATATATATATATATATATATATATATATATATATATATTTTTTTTTTTTATTTAATTATTTATATACATATATATATATATATATATACATATATATATATATATATATATATATATATATATATATATATATATATACAGATATGTATATATATATATATATATATATATATACATATATATATATATATATATATATATATATATATATACACACACACAAAGATATACTACATGTATATATAGATAGATATATATATACACATACAACAGGTATTGATATATACACATACACACAAAACAAATATATATGTCATTGTGGATATACACATGTACATAACTAGGTTACTTTACAGCAATTAGGGGTAACATATTTACAGCCTGGGCATATGTGACTGGGAGGTCCAATAAATAAAAGTTGTACCCCCCACACTGCCCAGCTAGACTGGTCAGACATACAGACAGGCAATAAAGATAAGTACACTGCTGCTGTCCAAAACACAGGCAGGAAAGTACCAGTGGGAGAGATCTGCAACGTCTACACTTTAAACATGGATAACGGTGTCCCTTGCAGGACACCAAAAATTCAGTGTACATGTGAACCCGTTGCCTTCAATGCGAGCAGGATGTAGGTGTACATGGAACAGTAGGTTGTGCAAGTGTGATAATACATGGGTTGACAAAACGTACATGTGTCCCGAGACGGGGAGAGTGGGCAATGTGTAGGGGTGTGCTCATACCCCAGCTGCGCTCACAGTAAGTATTTGTCATGAGTGCTGTAGAGGGGTGCCAGGTAGGTGAAACATGGGTATGCAATAATGGGCTTAAGTGTGCAGGTGCTGGTTGGCAGAGATGTAGTAGGCCCGCCCAGTGGAAGTCATTAATATTCCTATGTGGGCATAGCAGATGCCTATACCGCCCAAACCTGAAGAGCACATCTACCGGATAGTCTGCAAACCATCTTGGGGAATACATAGGGACCAAATCAGTGCCGTGTTCCTGATTAGCATGGACGTCCATAGCTATGAATCAGAATGTAACAAAGTCCAACTAAACACTTCCAGAATTAGTGATATTAGGTGGAAAGGTGGCGGAATACAGGTAATGACAGATGACAACATGTATGAGTCAAAAACAGCATGTACCTCGACAAATGTGAATGAATACATATAGGTTCATAGGTTCATAGGTTCAAACTAGGCTATCTGCCCTAGGGCATTTATAAGCCTAGCCAGAATGTGTTTGGCTTTCGCCACCTATTTTAAATTTATTTTGCTATGCCCTTTTTCGAGGTTAGTATACTGTGCCTCTGTCTAACAGTGACTTATAAGTGATACCCGGGGTAAACCTATGATCTCCCATCCACTCATCAAGATTCCTCTTGAAGAGAGTCAATGAGGGACTCTGCCTAACCTGGACTGGGATTTTATTCCAGAGTGAAGGGAGCCTCTGGGTTATGAATCTGTCCCTCCAGCATGTCCTATTTATTTCAGTGCTGAGGTTCAAGTCTCTCGAGCACGTAGCTCGATGGGATTTGGATTTTCTGAAGTGCAGCCTGTCCATTAATTCCGGGTTGGACATGGCTTTATACGTCAGGCACAGATCGCCTCTGAACAGACGGTATGCCACTGAGTAGAGCTGGAGTTTCTTTAACCGGGCAGCATATGGCATATGTTTGAGCCCTTTGATCCTCTTGGTGTGTTACTTTTGTGGTCTTTCCAGTTGCTGCAGGTGTCTGGTAAGGTACATCCCAAAAGGGGCATTGTACTCAATTATGGGCCTGATGAGGGATGAGTAAAGAGGCACGATGACCTCCCCTGATCTAGATGTGAATTCCTTCATGATTAGGTGGGCTATATAAAATGTTTTTCTAACCACTTTGGCCACGTGGTTGTCAAATGAGAGATTGCTATCAACTTGAGTCCCCAGGTCCCTAATTACTTCTTCTGTACTTAATGGACTACCACCTATGTGGTAATTTGTGGGCACTTTGTTTTTGCCAAAGGGGATGACTATACACTTTTTGGCATTTAGCTTGAGGCCATGGCTCTGGCACCAGTTGTCTGTTTCTATGAGGCCCTTTTGGAGGATGCTTGTGTCAGCTGGAGAGTCGATTATGGCGCCCAGTTTGCAGTCATCTGCGATCTTGGTCAGCCACAGTCCTTCTGTGTTGGCCTGTACCTCCGAGAAATATATACCGAACAAGAGAGGTCCCAGGACTGAGCCTTGTGGGACACCACTTGTAACTGGTTTGGAGTCTGACATGGCTCCAGCAATTCTAACCATGTGGGTTCTGTCCTTGAGCCAGTTTGCAATCCATCTAGTGACATAGGGGTTTATATTTAAGCTGGTGAGCTTATCTATAATGCCCGAGTGGGGTATTGCATCGAAGGCTTTTGCAAGGTCCAGGTAGGCTGTGTGGACCACCTTCCCCTCGTCAATGGCCTTAGTGTTTGTTTCAAAGAAATCAACCAGGTTTAAGAGGCAGGATCTGCCCTTAACAAAGCCAAACTGGGTAGGATCCAGTGTCTGTAGGTCCCCAATATCTTTATTTATGAGGTCCATGATGATCCTTTCCATAGCTTTGCAGACCAAGCTAGTCAGGCTTATGGGGCAATAGTTTCCAGGATCCGTTGAGGCACCATCTTTATGGAGAGGGACCAGTGTTGCTGTACGCCACTCTTTGGGCACATATCCTGTAGTAAGGCTGAGATTGAACAGTAGTTTTATGTTTGGGTTTAGCTCTTCTTGGAGTTCATGTAGGACGCAGCCCGGGACATCGTCTGGTCCCACTGATGCTGTGTTTTTGCTTTGGAGAGGGCGGCTCTTACCTGAGCATCTGAGATGTCAGGGGGACAGCACTCTGCTGGGATAGATATTTGCCCTTTTGGTGGGGAGGGGGAGGAGAAGTTTGCGCTGAACCAGTCAGCTAGGATGTTGGCAATGTCTGTGGGTTCAGTGTATTTTTGTCATTTTGGACTAATTCTGAGCATATCTGGGAATTACCACCCAGGTTCCTAACATAACTAAAGAAAGCCTTGTGATTATCCTTAGTGTCCTGTGCAATTTTTCTCTCGAAGCTGGCCTTAGACAATTTTATGAGTGCCTGTAGTTTTTGCTAATACTGATCAGTGATGCCTTCCCTTTTTGGGATTTTGCTCTATCATTTAGTAGCTTCCTCCTTCTATTGTATAGTTTGTTTATGGCTGGGGTCCACCAGACAGGACGTCTGCCTTTGGAAGATTGGGTCTTGGTTTTATTTGGGATCGCATGATCCATGCATTCCTGAAGGTGTTCATAGAATGCATTTATAAAGGATTCTGCGGTCTGGGCCATATTTTCCACAGGCCTGGGGGCTTTGAAGGATTCCACCTCGGTTTTGAGGAGTGTGAAATTTGCTTTAGAGAAGTTTTTCACTGTGGTTTTCTGGGCAGGGGGTGGGGTCGGGATGTGAATATCCAGTGAGATTAGTTTATGGTCTGATCTTACCAGTGAGGGATACACTTCTGGTCTGGAGCATAGAGTCCCCATGTTGGTGATGATCAGGTATGTGCTCTGTGACTGTCAATGCATCTGGTTAATAGAACCAATCATCTAAATGTGTCCCACAGAGTGTTATGCAGTGTTCCTGATACAGTGTTCATTCTCCCCCATTGGTATGTGAGGTCTGCTAGTGACAGAAAGTGCATAATTTGCTGACCACCTTAGGTAGATGATAGCATAATAGATAAGGTTTACCACCCATACGCCTTTGAGGGACACACCCATCTGGGCAGTTGTGTCCTGCAAAATGAATGTTATGGCACATGACCTGTGAGTTCGGGAAAGGAGGCCATAAATTGTGTGTAGTGGTGTCAGAAATTAATTTTTTTTTATCAGAAACAGCTACATGTAATAGGAAACAGTATTAGCAATTATAATGCTACAAGAATAACCTTAACATATGCAAACCGTTGAAGTAGTCAGTTTACTACTGGCTGTGAGTATGTGTTGCCTTGACACATGTGATAGCTCTACATACAGGATCTATACGGCCGCCAACATTCTGAATGGCCAAAGTGGGACCTGCTCTGTAGGAATGTCAGAAGTACCAGGGCAGAACATACTTACAGCCATGCACAGAAATATACATATCAGCACAAACCAAAGCATAGTCTAGCAGCAGTAAAGTTGCTTATACTACTACATATAACATATCGACATGTCAGGTATACAAGACCTGTAACAAGCAACCACTACAGACATGTAGAATATGAGAATGTCCCCTAATCAGGACAGTTGCAATGGATAGAGTATTGTCACATGACATATGCCTAATGAGGGACTGTCCCATGCAAAGTGGGAAAGGTGTTACTCCTACAGTCTCCCGTCGTGCAATCTGAAAGGTGGAAAATGTACAGTAGGTATGCGGTAGCATGACTCGGCAAACAGCTGCGTTAACAAAATAACATTCACATGTCAGCATTGCAGAGTATCGGTTCCCATGTATCAGGCAGATGGGAGCAGATCGTATGAGGAATACGCATATAATATGATTACATCACTGGACAGGCCGCCGAGTCTGTACAGTCGAATGCCTGCTGTCGCCAAATGGTTAGACATACCTGATATTGTAGTCATGTAGTCCGATGTAATACGCATCACAAGGGATCACACACACCCAGTGTGAGTGACAAATGTAAGCACAAATGTCGGTGAGCGAGCGGCTGTAAGCGTGTTTGTCTACCAGTATGCCAGTAGTGCACTGTCAAAGACATGTGGAGTCTAAATGGGTATAAGGTGCTGTAACCAGAGGTCAGCAGTGCTTAACACTTTGCAAACCCACGCACAACTGCTCCCACCTGCTGGAATGTGCCTTACCCAGTCCGTATCCAAAGGCGTCGGTCTGTCCGCAAACAAAGAACCGTCCTATTCACGTGTTGGTAGCAGTACCCTGTGCACATAGCTCATGTGAATTAACAATAGACCATGGCATATGTACAGACAATAGACCACACACACACCATACAGCACAGCCATCCAACAGCATAGCAATGTACTGGCAGATATGTCCGGACCACTGGTGTATGCATGCCTGGCCGTCCTGTGTTTCAGTGTGTGAGCATGCCCAGTATGACTGTTACACATGTTATCGACCGACATTACCGTCATACCGTCATGTGTGTGAGCATGCGAAGTATGGTCAACTGTATCGCATGTGTCACATGTCCAGATAGTCAGTACTGTGCTGCCGACCCCTCCGTTCTACACAGACAGGTGTCATGCTGTGTCTGCAGGGTAGCTAATGGTCATGTGGCATTGACAGTTGCTACATGTCTGCATAGCTTGGGGGGACATCCAACCACATCTACAGTCCTACACAGCACCATGGTTGGCACACATGACTCTCACATGTGTAGGTTGGATGGGGGGGCACAGCTGACAGTTGTACACATCTGCCGCTACTGTACTGGTATGCCAGGTACTCCATGTCAGTGTGTAGACCTACCTAAATTGCTGGTTGGAGGGATACCAGTGTACGTCAGATCCCAGCTTTAAATACCAGCATAGTGGTGTTGGACGTTCCAGCTTTCACAACCTACATCAAACTGCCTGGCCTGCTGTAGTCTGTGTGTGTCTGTGGGGGTTGGGGTCATTCACTGGGCATATCCATAGGCCATTGTATATCATTTGTCTGTATTGGTCCGCACCTGTCCAGCTGCATGGAACGTGTGTGGGCTGTACGGACACACATTATGTTCAGCCCATAATCTGCAGTGGGTTAGGACACCCTGTGTACTACTGGCTACCATTGTGACCCCCGTATGTGCTACAGATGTCAAGGTGCCACTATGGATGTGTACTGTCTGCTGGCCTAACATCCGGACACCAAAGTCTCTTGTATGCTCACATACATACCATAGCAATGGGTAAATACACATTCTAATACAACTGCCAATTGTTAGGTCGATAGACGTACCCTGGGGGTGTTCTGGACCTGAGGACGGTGTTGGAGGGCTGCCTATGTCGGATGCACACAGTGCACCTCCTATACATGGCCGAGCACAGGTAGTGTCATGTTTGGCATCCATTGTACTGTGTGCAGGTCTGAGAGGGGAAATCCGTGGGTACCTACTGTGTCAGTGCATATGCCTTGTGTTGCCTCTTTGCCAAGGGCAGGTCATACTGTGCACGGCCTTTCACCGACTGGGCCCTGCTCAGGTAGTTCCTTCGCCAAGTCACACTGTGCCTGTACAGGCCTTGGCAGTGGTGTTGGGCCGTGTGGCTCTGCCCCATGCTGTTCCTGCTGCAACTGTTACTGCAGGATCAAATTGTGTAGCATAGCAAATGCCATAACAAATTGTGTGCATGTAGCTAGTGAATACTGCAGGGCTCCACTGGATGTGTCCAGATACCAGAACCATGACCTGAGCATCCCAAACACATGCTCAATTATATGTCTTGCCTGTGCATCCGCCTCATTATGATGTGAGTGTTCAGGTGTGTGTGCATTGCTGATGGGTGTCATCAGCCACGACACCAGTGGTTACCCAGCATCCCCCACTAGGAGACTGTAGGGGATGTCCATATTGGCAAAGGTGTGGTACAGCTTTGTCAGAAGCCATATATCGGAATCATCATAGCTTCCAGGGCAGACAGCACACACATTCAATCTAATGCCCTGGCCATCTCATATGGCCTAGCTGTTGGAGGGTATGCCCCTGCAGTGAATGTAGGCCCTACCCCGGTCACCGGGTGGTGCTTTGATGTGTACATGTGTGCAGGCTATAGCACCCAGTACCCCAGGGTAGTCATCCATGTGGTTGGAGAGATGCATATTGCTGGTCTACTAATCACGTGTGTTGAGGACATGTACATGCTCACTAGCATGTGTTGACATGGCTTCTGTAAACTGGTTCAATACTCTGGATGCAGATGCCTACGAGATCCCATGATATCCCCAGTTGTGCTGTGTGAGGTACCTGTGGCTAGTATACCTAGGCCAACACATACCGTGATATCCACTGTGATTGGTTTCCCTCGGCCTGTTTGATGTGTCAGGTGTGGCAGGCACAGGTCAACAAGCTGCTGTAGGAGGTCTCTGTCCACCCCATAGTGCTCCACCATCCCCAGCTCATGTAGCCCCTGGTAAGTCACCCTGGGTCTATAAAGTCTTATGTCACCCCAGTAAGGGTTGTTCGGTAGCATACACATCCTCACTGCCCTCAGCCTCCTGCACATGTTGGTCTATGTTGCCTGCTGTGGCCCTTCTCATTTGGTTAGACTTTGTTGTGAAATGTACCCAAAGGTATACGCCGGTGGTGTAGAGTGCGTAAGCAACCTGTGTGTATGCTGCTTGCTCACATTACCGTACTGTTCAGGTGTGGGCTGGCCATGTCATCTGCTGATTGTGCTGATCATCACCTGTTTGTGCAACCTGTACACCCTGACTACCCCACTACTGCTTTTGTCCCTCCCAATGTCACCAGACAGGTATAGACAAACCCCTAGCTTAGGCGTGCTAAGGCAGGAGCACTCCCGAGGCACAGTTCTGCAATGTGCATACCCCCCTCCCATGCTGTCAACTATATTCGAGCCCTGCACCTGGCTAACTACACACATACACTCCAGGGATCTGCATCACACCCTGGGGATAAATGGGATACACTATTGTCAACCTCATCTGCATAGTATAGTTTTCTAATGGATAGTTATATAACCCATACCGAACCTCGAAATTAATAACCATTGCTTAGTGTCGCTCAGATCCATACACAACTGGTAACAGGTGCCTTACTATTGCCATATTCGATGTCCCATGGTTTTCCCAGCAACAAAATAACCAGTGACTATATGACTACAACCCGGGACCCTGCACACAACAGATGATGTGCATTACCACTACGCCATGGCAGATATACATACATCCAAGGTTATCACGTACAAATCATCCGGCACAAACATTCAATAGTGCTGATGTCCGCAGACATATATGTTTATATCTTTGTCTGTCTCTCTATATCTACATATATCATATATATTATATATATATATATATATATATATATATATATATATATATATATATACATACATACACATGCATATACATGTACACACATATGTAGATATTCCATTTATATCAAAACAGCGGACCACATGACAGCAAAGCATTAGACAGGTATGAAAAGGAAACTACATGTGCCACCTGCATCATGTAGTGTTGTTACTATCAAGACATGTGTGTTTTGTTGTGGCACACGGGTCAGACTGTATTTAGGGTAAGAGTAGGGCTGCTGACATTTACTCACCAGACCTACTGGTGAATGTATGTGTTGACAACCCAGTGTCTTGGCAGAATATGCGGGCTGTGGACACTATATAGGTCAGCAACAGAACACACTGAACACATCTTGCAGCTAGCCACCCACAGATACCAACACATAGGGTATAACTGCCAAACACACACACCTGCCATGCCTTGGAATCGAGCACCTACCTGTCTAGTCTACCACACTACAGCATTATGCAGTAACAGAACGCGCTACTGAGTTTCAGCATCACAGCACTCCCAGAGGCATACTTCTAGGTGGGTGACATCATCAGCAAATGCAAAGACGCCGATAGGGAGTGTACGGAGAGTGAGCTCTCTAAAAATTATGTTCCCAGGCAGCTGGAAACACACACACACACACACACACACACACACACACACACACACACACTTGGCAGGGCTGGGAGTCGAACATACACCTAACTACCTTATCACACTACAGAATTTCACAGTTACAGAATGCGCTACTGAGATTACTGGAACACAGCACTACCAGAGGCATACTTCTAGGAGGATGACATCATCAGCAAAGGCAAAGATGCCGATAGGGAATGTATGGAGAGTGAGCAGTCTAAAAGCATGACTCTGTCCCCAGGCAGCTGGAAACACACAGACACACACACGGCAGGGCTGGGAGTCGAACATACACCTAACTACCTTATTACACTACTGCATTTTCCAGTTACAGAAGCGCTACAGAGATTACTGGAACACAGCACTCCCAGAGGCATACTTCTAGGTGGATGACATCATCAGCAATGGCAAAGACGCCGTTAGGGAATGTATGGAGAGTGAGCAGTCTAAAAGCATATTACTGTCCCAAGGTAGATGGAGACAAACACAATGCAGTGGTGTGAGCGGGACAACTGCCTATCTACGGAGCACTATTATAACACTACATAGATATGAGATGCGCCACAGACAGTACACCCTTCAAGACAGTCAACCAGTGTGTTCAATGTAGGAATCCATCCTGATGTGGGATATGGACATCTGTTGCCTGGATGACCACTATCGCTATACAGGATTTCAATGGTCATGCCCATACACAGAGGCACATAACCGACACAAGGTGTCACTGGGCATGCTCACACAGTAGCACTCGTCAGTTTGGAATGCACTGTGTGTCCATCTACACAACGGCGTACTGGGCATGCTCACACACTTAGTAGTAGTGAAGGGCTGTCTTGTATGCACACGGATTCTAAACAGGGCACAGTGTGTTGATAGTGAACATTGTTATCATGAATGCTGCGCTACATATATCTGACACCGGTCATCAGTGCTGGATGTGTAGCTATCGTAACCACAGCTGGAAGTCCAGATCCAACAATGGGGAATACGGACGATGTGTAGCATTCATAATCACAGCTGACAATCCAGATCCAACAATGGGGAATACGGACATCTCTGCAGTGACGAACACCTGGCATATGGCACAGTTGTGCACAATAGCGCTACCACCATATACCTCAGATACAGACATGTGAGCCATAAGACAGTGATGAACCGCTCCAGTTGTTAGTATCCCCACGTACATGAAGGCCACACACATGTATTGACCAGTACACACTCAAGAGCCATCACAAATGTCTCAGGTGCAGATCACAGTGATAAATGATGCATTCTACTATGTAGCCCTCAGACATCACCATGTCCTTGGACCAGCAACACACATCCATACATCACTACAACACCATGTTACTCATGACCAGTGGACTGTACATAGGTCTACAGCAACTGTGCAGACTACACATGTACTGACAGGGGTCCATCATGTGTTATGCAATGCAATGATACCACTGTTCATAACCAGGTAACCAGGTCGGCTCTACACATAACAGGGGCCCTGGGTCTTACACAGCTGTAACAGATGACTGTTGCTGTACACCAAAAAACACTTATGTTTGGATATGACATACATGTAATTGCCGTGGATATGTACATGGCCCACACACACACAATACATATGTACATAGCATAGCTTTTGCTGTCCTCCATGCAGACAAGTGGCTACAGCAATCACACGCATGCACATGGAAGGTAGGTCCATGGCTGTTGAATGCTTACAGTACATAAGGTAACAATGTTGACTGAGGTAACATTCCCTCTGTACTAGTTACCCATGACAACCATCATATCATAGAACAGTCCATGTGTCATGTATGTCATCACACATGTCCACCAATTGCAATGCATACAAACATGGCTACATGACAGGAATGTAGGACCAACACACATGTACATGTAGTGGTGTGCATTCAGCTACCATGCATGTGCAGTAGCTGATGTACGCCATTCATCTGTGTCTAACTACAACATGCAGTTGCAATGCAGCCCCATCATTGACACCTGTATATGGTGAAATACTGACAGTACGGTTGGATGTACATCAGGTATGGATGAATGTGTGTACATAAAGTGGTGTTCCACCTTTGCAGATGGATGTTTGCTGAAGACAGCTCACAGGTGTGTCACAAGCCATCCTACCATGACATGTGCAAACAGTACGCTATGTTACTGTTACTTGACGGTGAAGACATGCAACCTACACAGCAGTCAGGGTGTTACTGACTGTAAATCACTTGACACCTGTAACACTTATGTCCTCCTGTGTGCATATAGCAGCACAATTGCCAAAGGTAGCGTTGGTACACATAATGCGGCCAATACTGCTGCATGTCTGTCAGACATAACATCATATAGCAGGTGTATGATTCACAGTACTGCCATGTGTGCTTGCTTGTGTGACCATATATGCCACGTATGCTGGGGAATACATCCCAATTGTTACACACCCCTGTACACTGTTGTAGAGATCTGTACATACTACAGTGTAGAAAACAAGACGTAGGCAGGGGTGGTGTGTGTATCACACACATGTCAGCTATCTGTATGTGAATGACATTTGTGGACTCCACAGTATGTGTGTGTGTGTGTATGTATGTATGGCTGTCTGGTGCATGGAGTGAGGGTGTATGCTACCATACAGAACAGACAGGATCCCTAACTCCTCATGGTGATGCAGTCTACTACTCTGTCAATGCCATCAGTCTCAGCCTTACTGGCTACCTGTACATGTTCATTCTCTGTGTCGCGTCATGTGGGTGCACAGTACTGTGAAGGTGATTACCACATAGGCAGGGGTCCTCACCTCAACACTATAAAGTGTGCATTATAGTGTCATTGACCCTGTGAGTGTGGGCATGTTACTGTGTGTGTCTGTGTATGTCTGTGTGTGTTCCCATCCTGTAATGTGACAGTGTATTACTGCTTACGTAACATCCCTTGCAGGATGTGGAACCGGGAACATGCACGACAGTCAGTGCATTTACCACTTGGGCATCTGGGATTTGTACACGTGTTATGGTGTTTTGTATGTGGCCTGTACTACAGCTGTTACTCCATACTGCAATCAAATGTGTAACTCAGTTAGTTTACATATGGATGAGACCTATTAATGGTATGTCCAAGTGATGTTTAATGGATGTGCTCCAGCACTGGGAATGTATGTCACAGTGAGCCACACACTATAATGTGCTACACCTTCACACAACCATAGGTGGAGCATGCTGGGGTGACAGATACCTGTCATGGGTACTCCCCATGCTTTGCCACTACATCCCTGATTACATTATATGGAGCCCCTCATTAACACACCAGGGAATCCATGCTGAGTGTGTGGGGAACAGTGATTACATACATGGATCCTGCAACTGGCTCTGCTCCACTGAGGGACAGTTGGTTAATCGATGTGGTGGCAACAGCAGACACTGTTTGCCTCGGTTGATGAATGGCCTCTGACAATCGGGCATGTACCTACCGATGTACCTAGGAACCTATACATAAGGTATCAACATATGCTGCTAGGTGCATGTACTGTTCAGGTGTTGACATTCCTTGTTCCAATAGTTTTTGTGTGTGCAATGGTTGAGGGCTGCCTATGTAGGATTCACACAGTAGGCCACCTATACATTACAATTAACAGGTGGTCGTGTGTGTGTGCCATCCAGTTTACTGTGTGTGCAGGTGGAGAGGTGTGTCAGTCCATAGGGGCCTACACTGTCAGTGTATGTGCTATACGTTCCCTCTTTGCCAAGGCGTGGGCATATTGGGCATGCCTCCATCTGCCTACTGGAGCTGGCACAGGGTGTTCGTGGTCTGAATCCCTCTGTGCCTGTGATGGCCTTGGCAATTGCGGTGGGCTGTGAGGGCCTTCACCATTATGTCCCTGCTGCAGCTGTTTCCGCAGGATCATATTATGTAGCATGGCACATACTATGAAGATGTGGGAACACGTGCCTGGAGAGTACTGCAAGGCTCCACCAGATATGTCCAAGCAACGGAAGCATGATTTCAGCATCCCAAACACACGCTCTATGATGATTCTGGTTTGTGTGTGTGCCTCATTATGGCGTTCCTGCATGGGTGTGTATGCATTTCTGATGGGAGTCATCATCCATGGCTCCAGTGCATAGCCAGCATCCCCCACAATGTGGCCATGTGGGATGACCCCCTGACAAATACCTGATAGAGCTGTGAGGCATGCCAGATGTGGGAGTCATGGTAGCTTCCAGGGCTGCGAGCACACACATCCATGATATTGCCCTGGGCATTGCACACAACCTGGCAGTTGATGGAGTGGCAGTTAATGTAGCGCCTACCATGCTCATCGGGTGGTGACTTGATATGTATGTGCGTGCAGTCTATCGCGCCCAGTACCTCTGGGTAGTGTGCCACATGGTGGAAGAGATGCATATTGCTGGCCAACTCCTCCTGAGTTCGGGGGAAGTATATATGCCCATTGGCATGTGGTAACATGGCATCCAGGAACTGGTGTAGTACCCTGGATGCTGATGCCTGTGAGATCCCCATTATATCTCCAGTTGGCCTTTGAAAGGTACCTGTGGCTAGTATTCGCAAGCTTACACATACCTTCGCGTCCAATTGGATATGTTCCCCTCTGTTGTTTCTGGATCTCAGGCATGGCCAGCACAGCTCAACTATTTGCTGTAAGATGTCCCTGTCCACCCTGTAATGCTCTACTATCTCTAGATCATGTAGCCCCTGGTAGGTTACCCTTGGTCTGAACACTCTTCTCCTCCTCCGGGGCCTGCAGTGGTTGTCAGCATCATCCTCCACAACACCTTCAGTCTCAAACACATGATGATGAATCACAGCTATGGCAGCTCCTAACATGTACATTGTAAAAGTTCCCCATCTGTTTACACCGATGGTGCAGTGTTTGGGAATACACAGGTGTGTGTGAGGTGCCTTCACACTTTATACTATTGTGCTGTGAACACTGATGATGTCATAGGGTGTGTATGTACAATCAGAGCTACAGGGTATCTTATATGTTTTACCACAGGTACTGCTATTTTGGTGCCTTTGGTGTTGAATTACATTTAGCTGCCGTGGATTACCTCTTGCCCTTCCCTTAACATTTCTTAACGTTTCCCCTCCCATTTTCTGGCATGCATCCAGCAGCCTGCTTTCTTTTGTACTTTCCAAAACCTGGCTTATCTTGCGAAATGTGTTCTATGGCCAATCTACTGCAGGTTTGCTTTGCTCTGCTATGACAGTTCTCTTTTATTTGCAATCCGACACCTCCCCTATCCTGCTCTGCAGGTTGCTGCGAGCAGACTTGTTAGCTGCCATTGATTGCCTACTGTGAGTTAATAGGTGTTAATTGCTCAGTTGTACTCCAATTATCCTACTGCGGCATTTCCTTATTTTCTTCCCCTAACCTTCCTGTTTGAGTGCAGTGCGTGCGTCTGCTTATCGGGTTTCGGGCACATTTTCATCCACGTACACATGCGCTTTCGGGCACCATATGTGCTCTCAGCTAAGCGATGCTATACCTACATCCCCACCCCTATCCTGTGGCTTTGCTTAGCAATGGGCAGGCTGGATTTGCATTGCTCCAATGTGCTTACAGCTACGGTGGCACAGCCCACTGCTGATGTCATGTATACCTCCAAACCACTCCTCGGTGTTGTAACGCTGCGCCGTATGGTACATCCTTAGTCCGCAGGACGTTTGCGATTCACTATCACTTGCTTCATTTGCATAGCATTGACTACTAATTCATAGTTACCGTGCCAAACACTGTCACAGACCCTTAGCAACCCTTGCAGCTTGGTTGTGGTGTACCATGCATACCATTGAGTATTATGGTGAAATCATTATTTGTATTACATTGCAATTTTATGACATTTGTATATATTTTCCTTGTGTTCCTGTTTGCGCACACATGCCCTGCAGTTTTACTTTGCGTTACTGTGGACAGGACATTAAATGTTGTTTGTTAGGTGTTGTGCATCTTTTCTTATGCCATTGGCTGTATGTTTAGCCATTGGCATATGTTAACTTTGTAATAGATGAGTCTGGTCCACTTTCATAGCTCTGATGTTCTGTTTGGAAAAATGTAAACCGTTTTTTTTGGTTTACATTTCTGTGGGCTTATGGTATGCCTACACCACTTAATGAATCGTTATGTACCTTCATTTGCATGGTGCATTACTGCACATGGGGTGATTAGCATACCTGAGCAGAGGGCTGCACAGATCTGGTGTACGCTGGTAGTGTACGTGTAATTGGATCGTACCTGAATCACTCAGCGGCCATATTTGGCATTATACCACCTACGCTATGCCTACGCCTGGCGCAAGCTTCATGAATCCCGGGGCTATTTATTTTGTTGTGTGTTTTACAGCTATTGAGTTGGTTTGATAACACTAATCAGAGTAAGTAAAGCAAAAAACTAAAATTGAAAATAAGTTTGAGAAGCTATGCAAGATGCCTGTGGCTTACACTGCTGTCATTCTATTTTATTTACACACATATATATATATATATATATATATATATATATATATATATATATATATATATGGTTCCCCTTCATATGATCGAATTTCTCTAAACTCGAAAGTCATAAACTCGAAACCAGAATCTCGAATTTAGAGAAACTCAAACATATGAAAGGGACAAGAAAAAAAATGAACACCTTTCAAATGTTTTCACCCCCTGCACCCCTCACACCCCCCTACTTAAATATACCTACTCTGAGATCGCACTATAGTGAAGGAAAGGAAAATCTCCCATTCCGCGCTATACGCGTAAGTGCAAAACGGAAGATTTTCCATTCCTCCGCTATAGTCCGGTCACGGAACATTCACATTTAAACTGCTAGGGTACAGGGGACCTGGCCCCCTGCAATAAGGTAAGTTAACTTTTTATTTTTTTAAACCTAAGGCTCCCATTCACAATTTCGAGTGAATGAAAGTTCGAGATTCTGGTCTTGAGATTATGAATTTCGAGCTTCCATCCATTCGATCTTGTGAAGGGGAACCATATACACGCAGGTATGTGGAAGTAGCATTTTTGATGGAAATGTTCTGAATCGGGCAGTTTTGTCATTATTGGTTCATTCATTTTGTTTCATAACTTACTGGAAAAATGTTCAAATCCAAACAATAAATTTAAAATGTGCTCCAAGTGTCACAAGTGTGCTGTATTATACAAGGAATATAATGTAATAAAGTCAGGAAGTTGTATTAAAGAACACATGTATGTTTCTTTTGTGTGCAAGTGGCCTATGATTTGAATTATGAAAACAGCCCAAAGGTAATATTTTATCCACCACTGGCCAGATGCATGTTTTTTTGGATGTGGTGTGGGTTTCAATGCCGTTTCAATGAATACGAGTTTCAAGGGCAGAGAATGTTTTAATGCTAAGTCTGTTTTCATTGTGACTTGTGAAACAGTATTACTTTGTTTAGCAGATGTCTTAGTGTTTGTGCATTATACTATAAAATGTAAAAATAAAATCCAGATCATTGTAGAAGTAAAGCAGTATACACATTAGTGTTTATGGTAAATGGGTCAAAATAGCCAGGTAATGGGACATTGGAATGGCTGCAGGGGGACTCTGGTGCCATATTTTGGTTGTCTATTCTTTGGTTTCGTTTGAAAGTATGTATCCCACAATTCCATTGGAGTGGGTGGGGTTACACAATTATGTATGCAAATTTTATGTTAACCAGCGTGCAGATTTGTACCTATTTTTCATGGGCCTTGTCCAGATTTTTGATGTTTCCAGGTTGAGAGGTATGCTAACCATGTCTTGAAAAGGAAAGTTATAAAACCTGTTTGAAAGCATGTGCTCAGAAGTCTAAAATCAGATTATCTTGAGCTTCTCCCAACACCTCTTCTCATTCAGTCATTCTCCAATTGTGCCTTTAATAAAATCCATGGTTGTCAGGGAGTCTGAACCTGTTCAAGACACAAGCCAGGGGAACTAATCCTGAATATGGCATCAACTCATTTTCGGATGAGCACACTGACTCACTCTCATACAACACACAGTCCTACAGGCAATATGCAGGAATGACGTTTCTCATATGATACATCTTTGTTATGTGGGAGGAAACCAGAACATCTATCACTGACACAGGAAAAGCATGCAGACATTTTAAAGAAGGCACCCTGGCCAGAAAGTAAAATGGGGGACCAAGGACTTTGAGGCAGCAATGCTCAATGATGTGTCACTATGTCACACCTATGGGTCATTTCCCAGTTTAATGAATTTCAGAACTGTAAGAAAACACAGAGACTATAAATAAAAGGCAAGATTTAACTGCTGCTATCCAAGAAACCACCACTATAGAATATAAGGCAACCGTAACTATGTTGCTAGATACTGACGGCACTCTCTAAATGTTGTTTGAGAGACTCTAAAATGTTGAGATGGTTTCTCTGTCACCGGATATATCAACAGCACTTGGGCTCCAAACCAGTAATTTTACATTAACGTTTGTGGTCTATACTCTTGTGGGAAGAGAGGGTAGCCTCTACCCTTCTGAGCTGGGAATTGCTGGGGAAAATTTATTGTGCCTGTTAAGTGTCGTTGTTTTGGTCTGTGAATTGTACTCTTGTGGAATTACTGTGAAGCTATATATATATATATATATATATATATATATATATATATATATATATATATATATATATATATATACATACACACATTTTTTAACTACTAGAGCATCTCAAGTTGCTTGTCTTATTGACTTGTTCAATATTTAAGTTTTCCTCACTTCTCTCTCTAGTAGATCAGTGGCCATGGATCTGCACTTCCTGAGTCTCTCTGTGGCCAGTCTGGTTGAGATGGGTAATCTCAGGCATTGCAACAATTGCCTCATGTACACTGACAACCCCCTTATTCTTAGTAAAACAGATAGTGTATGTGAGAGAGGTAAATGCACTTTAACTCTGGAAGTAACCTCTCGCATACACACAGGGTAAAGGCCCTACACATAAAACTACTTATGCTGAGCCACTTAGAGGTAACCTTTCTAAAACACTAAAACCTTCTGCACAGTGATACTATACTGAGGCACACAAATGTCCTCCTCACCAGACTATGTAAAGAAAGAGTCACAGTCAGCTGCCTTTCTCTGGCTAGTATCCATCAAGTCACACAGGCACTCAGGTCATTGAACTACAGGTATTAGTATGACTCTGTCATACTCCATGTGGGTGTTAATGACCTGAGACATACCTCCCTGGACTATGAAGCAGGACATGATTGGGTTTTCTGACTATATGTCTCTGGCAGGTATGAGCCTAGCACTGAGCAATATACTACCTTCTCCAAGGACAATGCCACATTACTAACAGAAAATGACTGAGTTTAAGAATTGGCTTAGTTTCTGGTGTCACTCTGAGAGGGTGTAAGATTTGATAATACAGTACTGTACCATAATTAGCTGGAAACATTGTATGCAATGAGACTGAGAAATGAAAGTCTTAATTACCCAAACTCATGCTGAATAAGTGTCAGTCTCTCCCTTATGGACCAAGTCTTGTGCAATTTTCAGAATGAATTCTGCAAACACTGTAATTCATTTAATAAGGTTTTATTAGATGTTCACAATATCCAAATGCTGTCTTCATTAACAGTACTGATAAACAATTCAGGTTGCTGCACTTCAGATTCTGATTGTTCTGAACAACATAAACTGACATAGTCCCTAGACCTATTTTCTGTACTCAGGCTTGAGTGTTTGACATCTCACTAACTTTAACTGCACTGCTATCCTGAACACAGCATATTATATTGCTTTAGTCTAGTAAATTTCCTTATTTACTTTTTTTAACCTTAGTCTCAGGCTTTGTATGTGCTTCATTAAGGAACATTCTGTAGCTGATCTTTTCCTTGAGAAAAGAACATTCTGTCTGCACACTTAGAACATTCTGTCTGCACACTTTATGCATATCTTTTCCTCTTTAATAAACAGTCTTCCATGGTTGGGCAGCAAGGTTATTTTCCTTTCTGCTTAACTGTCTTTTATACAGAAATGAAACACAGTTTTACCCTTTAGCCTGTCTAATGTCTAATAACTGGAAATCTCTAATCTAACAGGGGGGTACAATATTTGATATCTGGGAGGACATGTCTGACAGACCATGCTGCTTTGCCAGGGATGGTCTGCAGATATATCTACAACCGGCCACAATACAAACACAGATGGTCTGCAGATATCCCCTCTAGGCTTTTGGATATTGACAAAGACCTTTTCCACCCCCATAGTGCCTTTTTTAGGCAATGCCAAACTGATAAACTTACCGACTTAGCTGAACCTATGAAGAAATATCTGAAGGTGGTACTGGTCTATGCTAGAAGTCTTAATAAGAAACTTCACTCCCTGCAAGCCTTCCTCTCCCTGAAGAGTGCAGACATCTGTGTAGTAATGACAACATGGTTTAAACTTGCTGAAAGTACCCTAGCAATGCAAGGTTAGAATGCCTTTCAAACCTTTATACCAGCTACTGCACAGTAGGGAAATAAAGGTGGAGGAGTGTCAGTCTATATTAAGACCAATCTCACATCCAGACTAGTTAAAGAGTGTATGACTCACTGGAACTCATACATGTGCCACTCACCCATAAACAGGGAGTCATACCATATCCATGCAACATACAGGTCCCCTTCCATGTCCCAGGAAACCCATACTGCCTATCTCAATATACTAGAGTCCCTCACCATTCAACCTGATCATTCATAGGGGATCACAACTACCCCTCTATAATTTGGGAATCCTACACTACTTTTAAGGCACAAGCCCATTGATTCCTAAACATTGTTAATACCAACATCCTGGAAAAATTGGTAGATTATCCTACTAGAGGTACAAAGATGCTTGACCTTGTACTCACGAACACAGGGAGCCAATGTTCCTGACCCAAAGTAATATCTTTGCTCATCAGATCTGACCATAAGGCAGTACTACTTGCAAAAAAAATGAAATTCAGGATCCAGTGAAACCAAAAACCTTTAGGAACTATTCCAAGGCTAACCTCTCTCTACTAAGCAACACCTTGCCTAAATTCCAAGCACCCCAAAACCAGTAAACATGATAGAATACACTGAAATGTTTACAAAATCTCTGTGCACCCATAGTGATAGCTGTATAGAGCGAGTTGTACCCATTCATATTAAGAATATGACAAACTCAAAAAATAAGCCACCCTGGTGGAATCACAACATCAATCAATTATACAGCAAAAGAAAAAAAAATCTTCGCAAAGTGTAGAAGGAACAAAGCCATAAATGCTTAAAGCCCCTTGACTAATTTAAACAGGCAACTGAGAGGGTTAATTAATACTTCAATAGATAAATCTGAAGAAAAAATAGCTTCTCAGGCAGTCTAAGCAGAGGACAACTACAAAGCATTCTACAGCTATGTCTATAACCTCAGAGGAAATACACAACAATGCACATAACTTATTGTAATTGGTATCACTCACACTGAACTGGAGGCCATTGCCAACCTTTTGGTTGAAAGATTCAACTCAAATTTCTCCTCATGCTCCCCCTGATAGACCAAAGGAAACACCACATAATACAATCCCCCCAACTATTACTAGAGAACAGGTCATCAATGCACTTTCCTGTGTCAAAAACGTTGTATCAGTGGGCCCTGATAACATCCCAGGATGTTTAGTAAATAGCATGAAACATGCCCTCTCTGATCCACTTGAATCACTTTTCAATTGTAGCATTTTGTCAGGTTTTGTTCGCAAGAAATGGAAGATGGCTAGCAGGTCTAACTACTGATCTGGGTAACTACAGGTCCATAAGTCTTATAGGTTCATAGGTTGGTACTAGGCTATTGACCCTAGGGCCTATACAAGCCTAGCCATAACAATTCCCTGGCTATTTCTTCCCAGAATATTTACTTCCCTGGTCTCCTGTCTAGCAGGGTGACTGATGTGATCCCTGGGGTGAATTTCCTATCTCCCATCCAATCGTCAAGGTTCCTTTTGAAGATGGCCAAAGAGGCACTCAGCTTGACATGTATGGGCAGTCTATTCCAGAGTATGGGGCATCTCTGGGTCAGAAACCTATCCCTCCAGTATGTTTTGTTCATTGTGATGACCAGGTTTAGATCCCTGGAGCATGTAGCTCTGAGGGACTGGGATTTCTTTAAGTGAAGCATGTCCAACAGCACTGGGTTTCACATGGCCTTATATGTTAAGAAGAGATCGTCTCTGAGTAGGCGATATGTGACAGAGTATAGCTGGAGTTTTTTTTTAGATGGACAGCGTAGGGCATCTGCTTCATGCTGTGATTCTTTTAGTGAGGTATTTCTGTGGCCTTTCCAGTTGTTGCAGATGTCTTGTGAGGTACATACCAAACAGGGCATTGTACTCTATAATGGGTCTAATGAGGGATGAGTACAGTGGGACAATGACCTCCTTTTTTCTGGATGAAAAGCCCTTAGTGATGAAGTGTGTCACATAGAAGGATTTCTTGACTGTTGTGGCTATGTGGTTATCAAAGGTGAGACCACTGTCCACCTATGTCCCTAAGTCCCTTATCACAGTTTTGGTGTTTAATGTACTGCCACTTATGTGGTCATTCATGGATACATGTTTTTTCCCAAAGGGGATAACTATACATTTCTTGGCATTGAGCTTGAGCCCATGGCTCTGGCACCAAGCATCTGTTTCTGTAAGGCCCTTTTGTAGAATGTCCACATCATTTGGGGATTCAGCAATGGCTCCCAGTTTGCAGTCCTCTGTGAACTTTGTTAGCCAGAGTCCCTTAGTGTTGGCCTGTACTTCAGAGAAGTAGATGCCAAACAAGAGCGGTCCCAGGACTGAACCCTGAGGTACTCCACTTGTCACTTGTCTGTAGCTGGATTTGTAGCTTGCTACTTTTACAGTGTGGGTTCTGTCAGTAAGCCAGTTGGCAACCCATTGAGTGATGTAGGGATTAATGCCCAGCTTAGTAAGTTTATCTATGATTCCAGAGTGGGGTATGGTGTCGAAGGCCTTGGCGAGGTCCAGATAGGCTGTGTGGACCGCCTTACCCTTGTCCATGGCTCTGGAGACTGATTCGAAGAAGTCAGTCAGGGTGAGGAGACAAGATCGTCCCTTTACAAAACCAAACTGGGTGGGGTCCAGTGCTTGAAGGTTGCCAATGTCTTTGTTTATAAGTTCCATGATAATGCGTTCCATGGCTTTGCAGATCAGGCTCATCAGACTGATGGGACGATAGTTCCTGGGATCCAAGGTGGATCCCCCCTTGTGGAGTGGGATAACTGTAGCTGTGCACCACTCATTGGGCATGAAGCCTGAGGTGAGGCTATGATTAAACATGACACTTAGGTGAGGTGCCAGTTCATTTTGTAGTTCATGTAGTACACAGCCTGGGATGTCATCTGGTCCCATGGATGCTGTATTCTTAACTTTGGAGAGTGTGTTTTTTTTACCTGTGTGGCCATGAGTACCGGAATTTGGCAATCTTTTGGTATTGAAATAGGCCCTTTAGTGGGTGAGAGGGGGGGTGAAGTTGGCACTGAATCGATCTGCCAGGATATTGACAATATCCTTGAGATCAGTATATTTAATGTCATTCTGTTGTAGCTCAGAGCAGATCTGAGCATTGCCATTTAGATTATTGACATAACTATAGAATGCCTTGTGGCTGTCCTTAGAATCTTTGACAATTTTATTTTAGTAACTAGCTTTGGAGGATTTTATGAGGGATCTCAGCTTCTTACTGAGGCTGGTAAGGGAGCTTTTTGCATCCTGGGATTTTCCTCTTTTTTGCAACAGTTTCTTCCTTCTGTTGTATAGTTTGTTTATGGCAAGGGAACATCAGATTGGGTTCCTTTTTTTGGAGGAGACCGTCTTGATTCTGTTTGGAATAGCATGACTCATGTATGAGTGGATGTGCTCATACAGTGCCTTAGTGTAGAATTCAGCGATCTAACTTTCAGTTCCCGTCTGCATGGGTTTCATGACGTTTGTCACTTCTGACTTGAGTAGCATGAAGTTGGCTTTGGAGAAGTTTTATATGGAGGTTTCCCTACTAGGGGGTTGGGGTGGGATGTGGACATCTAGGGTGATTAGCTTATGGTCAGACCTGACCAATGAGGGGGTGACCACTGATATGGAGTATCAGTCTCCCATGATGGTAATGACCAGGTCTAGGATATTTGAGCTCCTGGTGGGACTATGGATTAGCTGATCCAGGGCATTGGAATTTATGAATTCTAAGAACCATTGGGCAAAGGTGTTGGTACCAGAGTAGTTTTCCCAATTAATTGCATGGTAGTTGAAATCACCCAGTATTAGGGTGTTTGGTTGTATCTTAATATTATCTAGTATGTTTAGAAAGGTGTAGTGAAAATCTTAGGGCATAGTGGGGGATTTGTAGCAAGCTACAATTTGGATTGCAGTCTTTTCCTAGTGTTAGTTGCACCTGTAGAATTTCAGATGCATTGTGTTGGACAACTAGCCTGGAGGTGTGAATATCTTTGGTGAATATGGACACTCCTCTGCCTTTAGTGCTTCGGTCCTGGTTTGGTGCCCAAAAAGTGTGGTAAGAGTTGTAGCCTGGTATTGCAGGGGTGCTCTCTAGAGCCTTGAACCAGGTCTCAGTTACTGCACAGATGTCAATGTTCTCCATTTTTAGGAGTGCCTCGAGAGAGTGCATTTTGAGGTTTAGACTTCTAGCATTGAGTAGCATTACCTTCAGATTTTGCATGCTTATATCTGTTACGGTGGTGGTTTTATCCTTTGAGCCTTGCCTAAAAATGGCACTCTAGGGGTGGCAAGAGCCTTAGCCAGTAACCTGAATCCCAGGGGCAACATGTGCAGACCATCTCTGGCAAAGCATTGTGGTTTGTCGATCATGTCAACCCAGGCAGACAGATATTGGATCCCCTCTGAATAATGCCAGAAACTTAGCCAATTGTTGAAGTCAATTATTTTGTCCTTATACTGTGGTATCATTCTGGGCAAAGGCAGGATACTGCTCAGGGCTAGGATCATAGCTACCTGGGCCACATGCTCCAAGAGCTCTTCCATGTCTCTTTTCATGTAGTCCAGGGAGGTATGTCTCAAGTCATTCACTCCAACATCGACAATGACAGAGTCATATTTGTACTTGTTGTGGAGTGACTTGAGTGCATGCGTTATGTGGTGGATTTTGGCACCCGACAGGCAGCCTACAGTAATTTTGTCCTTGTTCAGCCTGGTGAGTGGGACATCAGTGTGCCTGACTATAGAGTCACCTATGACTAAAGTGTTGCGTACGTTGTCTTGGTGGCTCACTGGTGTTTTGAGCTATGTGTCACTTTGGTTGTGATTGGTGTTTGTTTACGATTCAGCTTCGGAGGTCCTTGTTGCTTGGGCAGGTTAATGTTAAGGGCCTCTGCATAAGTGGGTTTAGTGTTACTATGTGTCAATGTTGGTGCCATGAGTTTTGAAGGGCTATGTGTTGCTTGAGGTGTAGTGCAGGTGTTAACCTTCTCCTCTTGACTGTCTAGCACAATCTTGGCTGGAGACAGCTTTACTTCCAGTTTGGCTATGTAAGTGCATCTCTTGCAGGTTGTAGTGTTGGGTGGTAGGAGCAGAGGGTTGTCTGTGTACATGAGGCAATTGCTGCATTGCCCCAGAATGCCCAGATTCACCAGGTGGACAGGAGAAATCACTGGAAGCTGACCCTTGGACATGCCTGGTTTGGTGCTTCTTTTGTAAAGTAATAGAGCTATTTTCCTTTACTTTGGCAAGGTACTTTGCAATTATAGGCTGTTAAGTGCCTACAATTAATTTCTCCTTAGTAACAAGGAGAATTGAGTGTTTTTGTATCAGTTTAAGGCTTCCTAGAATTTTCCAGCAGGTTTTAGAGCAGATGCTAGTCACAGGGGATTCAGATTTTAGTGCGACTACTGAGAACCAGCTAGTTCTAAGGGAAAATTTGAAGAGTACACTTTCTGGCACCGGGAATAGTTTAAAGTGCTAGACTAAGAGCAGAGAACTAGTAGATCTAATGGAAAAAAAGAAGAGCACCGCTCTGAAGCTTGCAAAAACTCCTGGATACAGCAAATCTAAATGGGCTGCACTAGTTCAGGAAAGGTAGGAAACAGTTTTGTTTTTTTTTTTGTTTTGTTTTTTAGTAGAAAGTGAAGAGGCAGAAGATAATGAAATAATTCAATATGTGGAAGCTAAAGAGGTGGGCTTTTGATAAGTTATCACTGTTAACAGTAGAATGAGCTGATGTAATGTGACTGCGGGGGGGTGTCCATTATCAACTTTATACCAGAGGCGGGCAACTCAAAGCCACCAAGACATTTGTACAGATTACAGAGATATTAAATCAAAAGTGCAGATGAAAAATGAGAATAAACACATATTTTCTGAATATCACAGCAGGCAGTAAGTCAGCTTCATATGTAAGGCCATAGAAAGAATCACTATGGACATGATAAATGAGGACACAGGTAACCTGCAAACACTGGACCCATCACAGTTTGGCTTTGCTAAAGGAAGGTCATGCCTAATCTGGTGGAGTTTTTGAGAGGGTCACCAAAGCATTAGATGAAGGTAAGGGTATTATATTATGCCTGAATGGGGTATTATATCAAAAGCCTTGGCTAGGGTGAGGTAAGTTGTGTGCACAGTCTTATCTTGTCTGGTAAAATCAGCAGTCACGTGCAGTCCTATGATTGCAGATCTGCACAAGTAATCAGTTTCAAGGAGGCCCATCTTCCTACAGAACAAGGAATATATAATCATGGTAAACACTGATTTTTATATATCATTTGATAAATGTGAAGCATTTTTTCTTGTTTTCCTATACAACTGATCCAATACCCTTTGTGGCCTGTCAATCACACCAAAACTGTAAGTTAGAACAGGAACAGCAAATTGGTTTGTAGCTTGGACTTCGTTCATAGATGTCAGGGCTGTTTTAAGTATTCATTTTAGTCTTAGACTCCTTATTGAGTTTTTTTTCACATATGTTCATGTTTTATTGTCAATCCTTTATCAATTCCCAAATATTTATACACTCCTAACTGTTCAATTTCCTTTGTATCACATCCCTGTCCCAGACTGATATTTTCTTGAAGCTGCAGCTTTCCTGCTTTAAACATTGCTTTTGCACATTTATCAAAACCAAATGACATTCCTATATCATCTGAGACTGTTTTGACCACTTATGTAAAGTTGTGCCTTCAGCTCCTCATCTGATGAACTATGCAATTGTAAATTATCCACAAAAAAAGATGAGACATCTTTACACTTGCTTGTATTCTGGGAGCCAAATTGTAGCCATGACCACATTTGTTAAATAGACAGCTTAATGGGATAATGTTAAGACAAAAGAACAGTGGCAACAAATATTCAACCTGGAATATCCCCTTTGATTTTTTAACCCTGGGATAATAATTTGTCTTTTATCATGGCTTAGATGCAAAGTGGTTCGCCACTGTCTCATGGTCATTGTAATGTAACTGATCACTGTAGGGTGTATGTTCTACATCTGTAAGCACTCCTTTACCTGTGAATGTGGAATGCTGTCAGATGCTTTTTTTATAATCTATCCATGCCATACGTAGGATTCTTCCCTTTTTTGCAATTGTCCATTACGACCTTATTTAACAACAGTATCCTTTGCTCTATATGACTTTCTTTTATGACCCCTTTCTTCTATTGCCATGACTGAGTTTTCTTCTAAATGAGTATAAACTCTGTAACCATTAATTCCACTATATGGTTTGCACATCATTGGAAGGCAAGTTATTGGTCTATAATTTTTAGGCTAGCTTGCCAGTTCATTCTTAGGGAGGAGTATCATTTTTTTCCTTTCATTAACCAGATTGATGTCTGTTTGTGATGCACATATAAGTAGTTCTTACTCAAGGCTAAATCTTTGTGTAAAGATGTTAATACCTTTAGCCAGAAGTTAGGTATTGCATCTGGCTCTGTAGTATTTCCATTTAGGAGCTTTTCTTAAATTTTCTCTGGCCATTACTACATCCCATGTCATGTCCTATACATTTGAACTTCTTAAGTGTTTATTTTACTTCTTTTATCAATTCAGCATCATTGTTATGTTCCACAGGGTCTTCATAGATATTTCTCCAAAATATGTCTGTTTCTTCTTTTTTTTTGTGGTGTTTCTAATCCTTTTGTTCTATTGCCAAATTCTCTATAAAACTTTTTTGGGTCATCAATGAACTGCTTATTTTGTACTTTTCCTTCATATTTATTTGCATATCTTCTAAGTTTTTTGCCTGTGCTGATATCATTAGTTTATTATTTACAACAGTGTACAATAGATCTTGATCTGTTCTGATACTGCACATTGTTTTTATCATATCTCTCTTTGTAAGCATGTTTGTTGGACTGTTCCCTCCTCTATACTCTTCTAACAGTGATAGTTGTTGTCTTAATTGCTTTTTAATTTTCTCGGTTCAGTACTTCCCTGATAGCATTTAAGTTCTTCCATTCCTTTCCCTTAGTGCCCTGTATTTTTGTAGTAAGACTTTATCTGTTATTAAATTAGCTGCACAGTATTATATTCTATTTACTTTTGTTATATATATCACATGAGTTTTTGTTAATAGTCTTGATTACTGTGTATATGTATATAGATATATTACCAAGAAATACTGACGTATATATGTATATATATATATATATATATATATATATATATATATATATATATATATATATACATACATGTCTCTAAATGCCCATACAAACATACGCTGCTGATAGACCACTCATAACTGGGGCAGCATGCACAGTTGGATGAAAAAGGACCCATGACACTCACATCTGCCCCCCCCCCATTCCAAATAATAAGTGAACAGTACGCTGCTACAAACTCATGATAGGTCATACACAATGGCCAGACATATACAGTGACCTCTTAGCAAAACAACTACGAGTGAAGATATTAAACAAAAATACAAACAGCCAGTAATTCACACTTGTTCATTTTATTCTGATGTTTTTGCCAAAGCCTTCAAGGAGTAACACATTGCAAGAAATACTTGCCTTAATTAGAAGACACAATCAACACTTAAGTACATTTAAATACACAGCCTCCAATTGCACTCATCATTCAACCCCCTAGGGGATAAAGTATCACATTTAAAAACATACATTGATTCTGTACATAACAATTGTTCTTTTATGACTGTTTGACCAGACTAAGAAACAGACTTTTTCCAAAACAGTAACTTGTAACCCACTATGCTTAATTACATGTATATACACAGCCTCCAATTACACTACTCATTTAACCCCCTAGGGGATAATGTATCACACTTACGAATTTAAACTGATTCTGTACATAACAAATGTTCTTTCATGACTACTATCCCCATGGTGAGAATTATTAAAATGTACAGCCATAGAACTGTCTTCTGTCTCATCAGTAATATGTCTCACATGTTCTAACAGCCTAGTTTTAAAACACTTGTTACTCTCCACCACATAAAATATGTTACAAGGGCATCTAAGAGCATTGTCGATACATCAACCTCTTGAATGTAGTCCTACATGTTATCTACCATTTCCCCTCAGCAGGAATGACAGAACAAAATAATGGTAGACCCTGACTATCAACCTCCTACTGTATGGCATCTGTACGAAGCCTGACATAATTTGGGACAGAGGCCCAAAAAGATGGCCATACTTGAAATATTGCTGTTATACACTGAGAAAATTGCTGGTGTTACAGGGTTTGTTGTAACATATACTTTCTGAGGCATATAAAGTCTGAAACACAAATGGATGTCAGCATTTACTGATTGCAATCACCAGAGTATGCTACTGATATGCCAAGGACAACACCTGTCTGAGGAACAGACCAAACATAACAGGTAAACCTCTGGCCATTATGTGGATAGTCCTACAGTTGAGAGCTATACAGATACATATCTTTGTCAGACTGAAACTCATACAGAAGTGGCATGTTCAGACAAACCCTGTTAAACAAGCATTAATCAAAACATATTACAGCAATACTCACATTCTGCCCCTAAGTCTTGAATCTTCTCCACCATTTAGTTGGCTTGTCTCCACAGGTCTTGTTCTAAGAGGTATTAGCTCACACACCTCCAGGATGCCTTCCTTACAGGTAAGGGGAAAGGGCCAATGCCCAAATGGAGTACTCCGTTATAGGAGTGTATTGTCATGACATTGGCTATTGAAATAACTACACAGCTGCTCTGCATGCAATCAGCAACTGGGGAACACCAATTGGTGCTGTGCTCAGGCCATCACATGTTCATGAGCATTACCTACAAAAGACAAGCTGCTATCTATTCAAACCACCTCGGTTATAGACAGTCCATCAGTGCAAAGCTGAAGTAGTGTGAGAAAAAAGAATAAGAAAGGACATCTCTGTGACATATCCAGAAAAAAAAGGTATGTGAAACAAGTAAGCATGTAATTGAATGCAGTAGGTGGTCTGTAATAATGGAAAATAGGGGTTTGAAAGCATATGTCTCAACAAGACTTGCTGTACTGATATACTGCTAAACAGCACTGATGGCCAGAGCATGTGGCTCTGTCTGTAGTGAGTAGGCCAGCTACTGAGATGTTGTACATATCCATATGTTACCTGTGCATATAACTATGATACACATTTTGTCTTGTGAATACAACTATACAGAGCATGTGCAGAGTAAAGTACTGCTGCAGATGTGTGTGTTGAAGTGCATGTGATATACTTAGCTCATACCATTCGACTGTCCAGTGTTCTGTACACTGACCATATGTGTGCCTCATATTTGTAGTCATTTACCCATAAAGTTGTGTTATGTCTGTCAAATCCTTGCCAAATCTGTGAAGACTGACATTACAAGATCCCCTTCATTGTTCTCTGGCTTTTCCATTCGGTATTGCCATAGTAGGTCATCTGTTGCTTTTTTTACCTGTCCTCTGAATCTCACTCTTTCACACCAAACACCTACATGTCCTCTCTCTCACCATATCCAGAAACCTTATCTGAGGCTTTTCTCTCTTCCTCTTACCTGACAGCTACATCCTTACCATCCTTTACCCAATATACTCAGCACCCCTTCTCAGCATATGTCCAAACTGATATAATGCTGCCTCTCCAACATTGCCTCATATCCGTCCAACATGGCCTGAGCCTGTCATATACACATGGCTAAACCTGTGCACCCATGTCACACCCAGTGAAATCATTACATCTGTAACTCTGCCATGTGTAGCTCTGACTCCTGCCTTTTTGTCAATGCCACTGTTTCCAACCCATATAACATAGGTGGTCTCACTAACCTCTTGTACACCTTACATATCACGTTTACTGGTACTCGTCTGTCACATGTCACTCCTGACACTCTTCTCCACCCTCTCCATCTTGTCTGTACTCTCTTCTTCACCTCTCCTCCATAGTCCCCATTACTCTGAAATTTTGATCCCAAACATTTTAATACATCCACCTTTGCCAACTGTACCCCATGCATCCTCAACATTCCTCTAACCTCCCTCTCATTCACACATAGATATTCTGTGCTAGTGCTGCCAACCTTCATTCCTCTTCTCTCTTGAGCATATGTCCATCTCTCCAGGGTCTCCAAAAGCTGTCCCCTACTCTTAATACAGATCACAATGTCATCTGCAAACAACATAGTCAATGAGGACTCCTGTATGATCTTGTCTGTCAACCTGTCCATCACCATTGCAAATCAGAAAAGGCTAACAAACTTGTAAAAAATAACTGCAAAAGTGCTGAAAAACAACCACAGGTGGCAAAACAAATCCAAAGAACAAAATATAATCCGCAGAGACAAGTTTTAATTCATAAAAACAAGTAGTGTAAGTGCTTTCATCTTGCTTCTATGAGCAAGACTTCATCAGAAAAACAGAACTAATGCAAAATGCAGCTGTTTAAAGTGTCACATGCTGAACAACAATTAGCATCTAAAAGCAAAACTTACAACTATTTAAAAACATTTCAATATAAGTACAAATGCTAAATGAATAAGTGTGAATAAATGAGCAAGCATGAATAAAACTGACCAAGAATGAACATGCACGCTGAGGTTGACCTGACTTTAAAAATATTATAAAAAACTTTGTTTAAAAACTGTGCTAAATAATTACTTGATGTGCAAAATGAGCAATTCATTTAAAAGAACTACCCACTAGTAAAATCATGTATCCACTATTACCCAGTTTGTCGGTTAACAAATATAATACAAAAAATACAGACAGTATAAGAAATACAAATGTAAATCTATTAAGGTCCAGTGGTGTAAACAAACAACTAATATACAGAAGAAATAATCAATTACCTCTACAGACTCTTCAGTTTTAAAACAGCTATGTGGAGGCAGTAAGTGAACCACGGAAGCAACAACCTGAGGGCTATAGTTGGAACGGCTGATTGCAGAACAGCACTAGAAGTAAGAACATGTCAAGGAGTACTGTCACTAATGCCAACCAAGAGAACAACGCCAATCAAAGGAACAACAGTTGAGATTTTGCTTCGCCCAATGAAAAATCTGTTTTTGGCAACAACCCTCAGAATCATGAAAGTAATTCTCACAATTTTCACAACCAAGGCCACTTCCAAACCAATTCGACCAACAACCTGAGGCTATTGAATGCGAAGGACCCGAGACCAAACTAGTCATCCCAGAGGTAGTTGCTATTCTGGCTAGCTACAACCTAGCTGGCGCCTTTGATAGAGCCAACACCAGTTGTTATAGTATTGTGTTTAATAGCGACCAGGACTTTAAAATTTTTAACTATTCAAGCATGACTGTGGACAAACCTTTGTCTGATCTTCTTGTTAAAGGTTTAACTTTTGTCCCTGACCAGAGAGCTAATCTAGCAAGGACAGTCATTGATTTAAAACTCTTCACGTGTAAATTAAATTTGGAGAGTATGTTTAAGAACCAACCCACAGTGGATAGAGAATGCAGAATACCTAATGTATTTGACCCACCTTTGCCTCCTGCCTTGTTGACTTTTGAACATGTATGTGAACTGGATTTACGTGATATTTTAGATAGTAGTAGATCTGTTTCTTCCAATAAAACTTTGAATTTTAATGAGTTAGACTGGGATAGGTTGAATTCCTTACATTTTAAGAATGTTAAAATAGTTAAACCAGATAAAGGAGGTAGGTGGCCTTGCATTTTTTGACAAATTTGATTATAGCGATTGTATGCTGAGATTGTTGAATACTGACAATTATACATCAGCCTCATTGAATGAAATGAACAAATCACAACAGAAAGTGAAGGTTTGTTTGAATGATTTGTTCATAAAGTCTAGGATTTCATTGGCCCTGTATAATTATTTGCCATGGTTGGCCTCACTGACGCCTATAATTTTTTAGAATTCCGAAGGTTCACAAGAGCTTAAAGGATCCACCCCTCTGGCCTATTGTGAATGGAAGAAATTCCATTACTTATCCCATTGCTAAGCACGTTGACACAGTTTTGAAGAAATTGCTTGAAAGTGTGGACCATATTTGCAAAGACTCTTGGTCCTTTCTAAGTAATGTCAATGGCCTCGAATACAGAGAGCACATTGTTTTCCTGACCATTGATGTTAAGGACCTGTATACCATCATACCTGTGGGTACAGGGATTGAATGGGTTTCCAATTTCATGATGGATAAGGGCAGTTCAGTAAGAGAAATTGAGCTAGTACAGGAATTTTTGGATTTAATTTTGACAAACAATTATTTCATGTTTGAAGGGAGATATTATTTACAAAAGACAGGTGTTGCAATGGGCTCTCCATGTGGGGCTAGCTTTGCCAATCTCTTGATGGCCCATTGGGAGCAACACTATGTCTTTAACAATAATGAGTTTAGCACCAATATCTACTACTACACTAGATATTTGGACGACGTGTTCATCATGTTTGACGGCACTATCGAAGACATTGCCAAGTTTATTGATTACTTGAATACCTCTATGAATTTTTTGTCCTTCACATATAGTTCAAGTACAGAGAACACAGCATATCTGGATGTGGATTTATATAAAGATAGAGGGAACCAAGTGTTCAAAGCTAAGATTCACAGAAAATCCACTTACTCCAATTCCTTCCTTTCTTCACTACACCAGTAGTCATCCATATCAACAGAAGAAATCTGTTGTTAAGGGCCAGTTGGTGAGGGCGGCCCACATGGTTTCTGATGACAATGAATTTTTTTGTGGAATGTCAAACCTTGAGGGGAATGTTTCTAAAAAGGGGGTACCCTAGCCAACTTTTAGAAGAGATGATATTTGAGGTTCAACACAAGAGAAACAATGGGGTATTTAGTCCAATACTTTCAACTAGGCATGTAGCCCCCAACACTTTGACATATTTAGTTGAGCAGGGCCAGTCATATATAGTGAACCCACCCAAGGTTACTTTTATGACGTCATTCAGTATTGATGCTAAGTTAGCGTGACAAATTTTATATAAAAACTGGACTCTACTTAGTTCAGATATAGATCAAATTTCTATTCTTGAATTCAGACATAGAATTGTCTATAGAACAGGGCAGAACCTTAAAAGTTTGTTGGAGAGGGTAAAATCACAGTCTCGAGAGCTCCAGGCATGTTTAAATATGAGAACTGCTCCCAGTGTAGATTTGTGGAGGTGGGTAATACCTTCTCCATTAGAGGGAGAAAATATTACATTAATAAAAGATTTAATTGTGCCACCAAGGTATTGGTCTATTTAGCAATCTGCAACCTCTGCCCTTGTTTCTACATCAGTAAGACTGATCGTAGATTCAAGAACAGGGTCTATGAACATATTTACAGCATCAGAAAGTTAAAATTGGAGAATGTACTGGCTAAGCATGTGCACGAACACCCCCAGCACAGTTTCAAGTTAAGGGTGATTGATCAAATTGAACAAGATCCCAGGGGGGACCCCTCACCCTTAAGCTAGAACTGTGCGAACTATTATGGCAAATAAAATTTAATGCCTACAATGCTCCAGGGCTAAATGATTTATGTTCCTTGCCTTGCGTTTTAAAACTGAAGAGTCTGCAGAGGTAATGGATTATTTCTTCTGTACATTAGTTGTTTGTTTACATCACTGGACCTTAGTAGAATTACTTTTGTATTTTTATACTCTCTGTATTTTTTTAATTATGTTTGTTAACTGACAGGCTGGGTAATAGTGGATACATGATTTTACTAGTGGGTAGCTATTTTAAATGAATTGCTCATTTTGCACATCAAGTAATTATTTAGCACAGTTTTTAAACAAAGTTTTTTATAATATTTTTAAAGTCAGGTCATCCTCAGCGTGCACGTTCATTCTTGGTCAGTTTTATTCATGCTTGCTTATTTATTCACACTTATTCATTTAGCATTTGTACTTATATTGAAATGTTTTTAAATAGTTGTAACTTTTGCTTTTAGATGCTAATTGTTGTTCAGCATGTGACACTTTAAATAGCTGCATTTTACACTAGTTCTGTTTGTCTGATGAAGTCTTGCTCATAGAAGCAAGACGAAAGTGCTTACACTACTTGTTTTTATGAATTAAAACTTGTCTCTGTGGATTATATTTTGTTCCTTGGAATTTGTCTTGAAATCAGAAAAGGCTCACAGCTGATCCTTGATGTCATCCCACCTCCACCTTAAACACATCCATCAATCCCAATGCAGACCTCAATGCTGTCACACCTCCCTTGTACATATCCTGTACCACTCTTACATATATCTCTTCCACTCATGATGTCATCATACATTACCAGAACTCCTGTCTAGGCACCCTATCATATGCTTTCTGTAAGTCCAGAGAGACACAGAGTAACTCCTGACCTTCCCTGTATTCCATCAGTATCAGTCTCAGAGCAAACATCACATCGGTGGTGCCCTTTTCACGCATGAAACCATACTGCTAACCAGTACTCCTCACCTCCCTGCATAACCTAGCTTCCACTACTCTTTCCCATAACTTCATGCTGTGACTGGTCAGTGTTATCCCTCTGTAGTTATCACAACTCTGCACATCAACCTCATTCTTAACACCGTACCCAAGCACTTTCTCTCCACTCCTCATGCAACCTCACACTTCCCAAGATATCAGTAAACATTCTGGCTAACACACCACTGCGATTTCCCCTAAACAACCCCATGCTTCCACAAGTGTGTAATGTGGACCAACAGGCTTGCCAGTATTCATCCTCTCCATAGCTATCCTTATATCCACCTTGTTAAGTCATTGCACTTCCTGATTCACCATACCCACATCATCCAACCTTCTCTGTCTCATTCTCTTCATTCATCAACCTCTCAAAGTACACTCTCCATGTGGTCAACGCACTCTCCCCACTTGTGAGTACATATACCTCATCATCCTTTATCACCCTTATCTGCTGCACATCTTTCATAGCTCAGTGCATATGTCCAGTCAATTGGTACAATTCCTTTCATCCCTTCTTAGTGTCCAACCTGTCACAGAGCTCTTCATATGCCCATCCTCAGCCTTTGCCACCCCTTTCTTTGCCATGCACATCATCTCCTCATACTCCTGCATACTTTCCTCATCTCTCTGACAATCCCACTCCTTCTTCCCCAAAAACTGTCTCTGTATACTGTCAAGTACTTCCTCAGTCCACCAACAGGTGTCCTTGTACTGCTTCCTCCATCCACATGTCACCCCAAGCACCCATCTAGCTGTCTCCCTTACCAGCTCTGCTATACTTAACCAGATATTTGTTAGCTTGTCACTGCCACCCAGTGCCTGTCTCAACTTTTCCCTGAACTTCACCTCACAAGCACACTTTTCCAATTCACACCATTTGATCCTTGGTGCTGCCCCCACACTTCTCCTCATCTCGATCACCAACATCATCTCAAATACCAACAATCTCTGCTGCCTAAATACACTTTCCCCTGTCACCACTTTACAGTCTCCAATCTCCATCATACTGGCCCTCCTACAATGGAATATTCCACCTGTGTGCTTACTCCACTCTTGTATGTCACCCTATATCTCTCCCTCATGTTATAGTGCATATTCACCACAGCCATGTCCATCCTTTTTGCAAACTCCACCATCTCACCATCTCCACTCTTTTTAACACCATACATACCCATCAATTCCCCATCCCCTCTGTCCCCTTCACCAACATGCCATTGACATCTGCTGCAGTGACCAGTCTGTCACCTTTGGATACAGTCATCACCGTGTCATCCATCTGACGTCACATTTCTCTTTGTCATCCATCACACAACCAACTTGCATAGCATATGCACTAACAACAGTCATCCTTACACCATCAGCTTACAGCTTCAGAAACATGACTCTATCAGACACTTATGTCATCCTCCAAAAACACTCTTGGCATACTATTCCTTCAGCAGAAGTCCTACCCCCTTTCACCTCCAGTCCACACCTTGATAGCACAATTGTGACCTGCCTACCATACACTCAGCCATGATCCCCTTCCATGAGGTCTCTTGCACACACACAATATATCAACCATCCCCTGGCCATAATATCAGCTAGCCTGGTCCCTATACTACTCATACTACCAACATTAACAATTCTTACCCTTAATACCACCCTCCTAGCCTTTCCCCTCTCTTCCTGCCATATGACTGTTGGACATCCTCCAGGGGATGCCTGTCAGTGCAAAGGCTACTGTGCTATTGAATGACTCAAGTATGGTACAGCAATATTGAGACACTGTCACTGATTTTGTCACATTGCACCCATGTATGCATGGCATCCTACAGATGTCCTACTGTAACAGGTTGAGAGGGATGACTGCACAGCAAGAGTGTGAATTTAGTGTGCCATACTGACATAGAACAGACATGTATGTGAGTTATTAGCTATGCACATGTCAGTATGAGTAAGTGTAATGTGTCCACCTCATCAAAACAGACATGGGATGCAAAATGTCAGGTAAAACAGCTGTACATGTTGTACATGTGTGTAATCTTAGTTACTGTGCAGCCAAAAGAGTGACATTTCTACAGCTGCTGGTTGTTGCATTGCCCTGACACAGCCATGGTTAGTACAGTAAGCATGACTAAATTAGAGAGGTGTCCAACTATGTTATGACTTTGTGGTCCTGCCCACTGCAAACAACTGATTGAACACATACATGGCAGTATGGAGTCAGCAATACCTTACTTGCCATACCTGCCTCCACCAACATAGAGTAATCCAGTTTGCTGGACAGCAGCATTACACAAACCACAGACTTGGTCCCTATAGTGGCTGTACTGTGCAAAGTAGAGGCAGGAACCAACCTGGCATCAAGTCAACCATTGTCCAAACAAGCATATAAGGTCACAGGTGGATTACTGTAAGGCCAACTATGAGTACAAATTGGAGACATCCACAAGGGACAATCACAAGGCCATCTTCCCATATGTCTGCAATCTCAGAGGCAACATAGCAACCCAACTTGTAATTGTGGCCAATCAGATCACATACACAAACAACATAGCTACAAGAAACCTGATGCAGATAGGGTTAGGGCAAACATCCCTCCAGCTCAGCATCACTATAGGTGGATATGTACTGCACCCACACCCATCCCATCATCACCAGTGAACAGGTACATATTGCCTACTGAAAGGCAACAAATGTAAGTATCCATGGGATGTCATATCATCCCTGTTTGCATCCTACATGAACTCAGGCATGTGCTCCCAGCTGCATTACACACTGTAATCACACCAAGCCGCAGCACCATCCACACACCATCCACATGGAAGATGGCTAATGTCATCCATTTACACATAACTGAATGAGGAATGATGGATTATGCAAACAACTTGCCCTCACTGTGGGCAATATGACTCATCAGGACCAGGAGTGCAATGCAAGCTGATACTGTGCTGATAGATTACAGGGGTATGCTGTGGTTGTGAGTGTTGTCTACTGGTATGGCTGTGAGTGTTGGCTACTGGTATTCAAGGTACATGTGCAGGTACTGGACTTACTATTGCCAAATGTATGGGGGTCCTGTGATGTGTTTCCCTGTTAGAGCCTACCAGGTGCAATGTCACATCACCAGTGGGAGACCTTTTCACCAGTGGAATGCAACCTGATAATGGAAGCCATAATACAGAACCACACAGTACAGTTGGGCTGAAGTCAGCAACATCTGCGGGAGAGGACCGCCCTGTGGATGTCCACAGGGTAAATTAGGTGGGCTTGCACACATGTACATATGAGCAGCTGCAGCATCATACCACCAACCAAATACACCATGTCTGGTAAATAGGTACTGCTGTGGCCAGGGACCCCACAACCACAGGTCGGACCCCAGCCATTCAGCCCCCACTGACAGCAAATGAGAAGCTCCTTGCCAAGCTTAGGCCACCCATCACAGTACAACAACAGGGTACAAAGGCCCACTTGCTGGAGGTGGGTGGCACACACACAATGGACAAAGAGCGTGCAGATAAGGTCCCAGTGGGAATTAGTAGGCTACTGTATGAGACATACTTGTATCTGTACAGTATCTACATGCATGTGCCAGGTCAGACTGCAGTTGTGGATGAGGATTTCTAATTCACAGAAGTACACATCTATGGTGAAGGACAGCAAAATGTGTAGTATTGGGTGTTGTACAGTACATGTGCAGACATGCTACATCCATCCTTTTCCAAAGGCACATGTGAGTCTGCTGACAATACCTCTCTCCCACAACTACATAGGTCACTCTGGTCTGCATATGGGACAGCAACCTGAAGCTTGTGGGTATGGAATTGTTCAGTTGTGCTTTGACAATACTCCAGGCATGTGGAGGGCATTTAAGTTACCATGCACACAACTATGACTAATAGCCATATTGCTTTATGTGCATATTCACTTGTGGTGGGGTTAATTGTATTGCATCACAGTGGTCACCACAAGGGCCTATCTGAAGAGAATGTAGCATTCCTGTAGCATTCCTCACAACCTGTCAGTGCAAGATGTCTGGACAGACACCAGCAAAATGTGTTGGACAAACTAACTAAGGTAGGGACATATGTGAAATAGTAATGCTATACAGTGGATATAAAATGTATACACACACCTGTCAAAATGCCATTTGTTTCTGAAATATACTGATTGAGACCACAGTATGTCAGTCCACACCTTTCCCAACCTTTAATGTGACCCATGACATGAACAATTCACTTGCAAAACCAAGCATCTGTACTCATGTATTGCACCTACAAGCCTGGACAACTGTGAGGGTAGCAGACATTGTATCAGTATGTTGTTTTAGTCAGGTATGATACCTGATGCTGCCACATGTGTCAGTACACTCTCTGTGGCCTATTTGGCAACTATATCATATACATGGGCATTGTTAAGGCAGACAGAACACTAATAGGTTCCAAACATCTGGTTTCATATGCTGCATGTGAGGCAGATGCCATTACCACACTATATAAAGTAATGGCATCAGGAGGTGGTCAACCGCCATGTATGGTACACACATCAAAATGGTATCAGACACACAAGATATCACACACACACACACACACACACACACACACACACACACACACACACACACACACACACACACCAGTATTCAGATTAGAACTCCTACCTATCTATTACGGGACTACTAAATTAGGATGAATATGGTGTTACACAACTCAGAATGGTATAATCTTCACAGTACATGATTCTCACACAAATAGTCGTCAGTATTGAGATTAGAACTCCTGCCTATCTAGTTATTTGTATTATGGTATTACATAGTTATCAGATGCTCCACGCAGCCTACACAATTTCACCTTGTCCACAGGTACTTCTAAGGTGAATGACATCAACAGGACTACTAAATTAGGATGAGTCTGGTGTTACACAACTCAAAATGGTATAATCATTGCAGTACATGATTCTCACAGAAACAGTTGCCAGTATTGAGATTTGAACTCCTGCCTATCTACTTATGTGTATTATGATATTACTTGATTATTAGCAGCACCACACAGCTTACACAATTTCACTTTTTCCAAAGGTACTTCTAAGGTGAATAACAACAATAGCAGTAGTAAAATAGGGTGGGGGAAGTGTAATGGGTGGAACACAAATCAAGTAGAAGACCCACAGTTCTGATTCGCACACACACAGTTGCCAGTATTGGGATCAGAACTCCTGTCTACCTAATTATTTCTACTATAGTGTTACGTAGTTATCAAATGTGCCACAGAGATTACACAATTTAACCTACTCCAATGGTACTTCTAAGGTGAATGACATCAACAGGACTTCTAAATTGGACTGAGGGGAAGTGTAAAGGGTAGTACACAAGACAAAAATGGTATAACCCACGCAGTGCATGATTCTCTCACACATACAGTTGCTAGTATTGGGATGAGAACTCCTGCCTATCTAGTTATGTCTACTACAGTGTTACACAGTTACTGCACATGCTACAGAGCTTACTGGGCTTATAACTGGCTAAAAATTATGAGAATTGCACAGCTGAGGTAAAGTATTACAGGTGGCAGGAAGTCTGCTTTCACTTTCTACCATACATCTTGCTAGTTCATTCTGTCTTGCACTTCAAATAGCATTATAGCTTTGCACTTCAACAGGTCATTGTATCAATAAGTGTATCACACCTGGAAGCCATCAGCAGTACTCGTTCATCACGGAATAAACCCCAGTACTTACTACTTATGACCACTCCTCCTGGCATGATTGAAGTGTGGTTTTCTGTGCTTTCACCCATTAACCTGGTGCACTTGCCCAGTCTGATGCACTGTTGCAACTGCCTCATGTACACAGACAACCCTCTCCTCTAAACTCCAAACGCTCAGACCAGTGAGAGTTACCCCTATAAAACCAAATGTGGAAATATGCACTCTCCACCAAAGACTGGACCAGCTGGTCAAGAGGATGAGCTCAACACCTGCACCACACCATGTGGACCACATAGCTCGCCACAACACCCACTATGACAGCCCTGACATACACTGAAAAGCCACACATCCACCTTCACAGAGGCACTCAATGGACATTTACACAAACAGCGCAGACCAGCAAGACAGACACTCACTCAGACACCACGACATAGCACATGCCAAAGGACACATATGTCTCCCACTTAGTGTACCCCTCAACCTAAGCTCCTAAGGCTGACCACTTTGCACAATACAGGGATCATGGGTGACTCAGTACTGTGGCACACAGATGTCCCACTCACTATGTTGATTATGGAGGAGGTAACAGCCAACTGTCTATCTTGTACCAGCATCCAACACATGACACACCCAGTCAGGCCACTCCACAACAGCTACAAGTATCACTCTGTTATCATCCACGTGGGTGTGAATGACCTGAGACACACCGCTCTGGGTTACATGACAAGAGACATGGTTGAACACTCAGATTATGTGGTCCAGGCAGGTGTGACAGTAGCCCTGCCATTACCCACAATGATGCTGCAGTACTATCAACAGAAAATTGACAGCAGCATTAACTTACATGTTGTGTGTCATTCTCAGGGGATCCAGTATCTCTCTTCTTGGGATTACATGATTGACAGACTTCAATGCCTTGCCAGAGATGTCCTAAATCTATCAGCCCTGGGTTTCCAGGTACAGGGTAAGTGTCTTGCCACCCCTATAGTTCCTTATTAGGCAGTGTCCAAATCAAATTATCACTGTAACAGTTAGACGTGTATGCAATCTGAGGGTCATGATGCTCAACAATAGACATCTAACTGTCAAAATGCAGTCACTCAAAGCACTCCTCAGAGTGGAGGACATTGACATTTGTGCTGTAAGGGAGAGGTGGTTCACAGCAGCAGACAACAGCCCTGCACTAACAGGCTATGATGCATTCCACAGCTGTCAGCACCAAAACATGGACCACACCTCCACAGGTGGTGTTGTCTCCATATCCATAATGGATAGGCACAGCTCCAGACTAGTATCCCAGCATAATGCATCGGAGGTACTTCCTGTAAAACTGACTTTAGGGAATAGTGCAATCCACACCATAGCCTGCTATCAGTCCCCAGCTATGTCCTTAGACTGTCAATGCACATTCCTCAACACCCTGGCATCTATGAAGGTCCAACCCAAGACTGACATAGTAGGAGACTTCAACTACCCCTCCATCACCTGGGGAAAGTAGTCAAGCACCAGTACACTGGCCCAACGCTTCATGTAATTTATCAGTTCAAATGGCCTGGACCGGCTCATACTGACTTCCAGTAGAGGATGCAACAACCTCAACCTGTAGTGATTACTTACATATGGGACTGTTGCTCGACCACAGTTGCCATTCCCTACCTGGTCAGATCCACACATGATGTAATAAACATGGAGCTCAACATCTCACCCACACCCCCCACAAAGGTAACCACCTTGCAAAACCTCTCCAATGCTGACATTGCAGTCATAAAAACAGGGGTGGATGACTTCACTGCACCCATGCTAATGGGAAATAGCTGTATGACTGTCACATCATACACATATGCACTGCACAAACATATACATGGATGCATGGTACTAGCCATAGCCAACAGAATACACACACTGTCCTCCAAACACTGGAAGCCATTGTGATGGTCCCCTGCCATTACTAATGTGTACAACAGAAGGAGGACACTGTTGCAGAAAATGGTGGTGTCCCACGACTGGTGAACCCCCTCATTAGCCTCAAACACAACTTGCAATCCCTCATGAAATCATCTACAGGAAGCTATGAAGTTAGATTTGCAGCAGACACTGACGATGATCACAAAAGCCTTTGATAGTTATATTAACGACCTCTACAGCAACATCCACAAGTGCTGTGAGTTACTGCACAATGCTGATTCCTATCCTGACACAACAAATATTGGCCACAGTTTTGTCAACACAGTCAGTGCCAGCTTTACCCCTCACTGCCTCCCAAGGGGACAATCATAATGGCAGATGAATGCTAGGCACTCAGCATTACTGCAGGCCAGGTTAGACCTGCATTGTCCACAGACAAGGATACAGCTTCCATGGGATCCCAATATATCTGTGACTGTGTTCTACATGACATACAAGGAGACCTGGCACCAGATCTGTGTCCCCTGGTCAGTCACAGCCTCACCTCAGGCTTTGTCCTTCCAAATGGGCACACTGCTACAGTCATCCCTCTCCATAAAGGGGTGGCATCTACAGACACTGGGGATTATTGGGCCCTTAGCCTGACAAGTCTAATATGTATGGGTATGGACGCATCATAAGGGACTTGACTGACCAAGATATGGGTGATCTCCTAACTCTGGACCCCATACAGTTTGGCTTTATGAAAGGCAGATCATGCCTGCTCAACCTGATTGACAATTTTGAGTGAGTCACCAGGGCTGTGTAAAACAGTAAGGCATTGCATACAGCCTACCTCAATCTGGCCAAGGCTTTTGATACCATTCCTCAGTCAGGGATTGTTGGTAAACCCAACAAACTACACATTAACCCCTATATCAGTGGGTGGTTTGCAAACTATTTTACAGAACACACAGTGTAACAGTGGCAAACTCCAAGTCAGACTGGCAAGCAGTCATGAGTGGGGTCCCACAGGGATCAGTACAGGATAATGTCCTGTCCAGCATCTACTTCTCAGGAGTCCAGCCCAACACAGAGGAACTCTGGCTGACCCAGTTCACAGAGGACTGGAAGTTGGGAGCTATCAGGAACTCCACAAGTGAACATTCTGTGATACTCTGTACAGTCGACAGGCAGGGCTAGGAGTTTGAACATGGGGTCATGCACTCACTGCAGGCAGGCCTAACCCTGTAAGATGGTAACATGTCTGCACCCACAGAACCCTGGCCCACAGCCATGGGAAGTAACACATCCCTCCCTGAGTGATCACTCATCCTATGCAACATCCTGACCCCAACATGTGGCCATCCAAGCAAAATGAGGTGGGCCATGCATATATGTGTGACAAACACACACCTCCAGGCTCGTCAAACAGTCTGACACACACAAGACCTGCCAAGTGCAGTCAACCATTAAGGAGAACACAATGCAAAGTACTGGCAGCTATAGTCAAACATATCTGACCCAGGACACAAACACCCCACATATCCTATCTCCTAGAAATCTATCTCGAGTCTGCCTGTCACCCTGATCCTGCCTGACTTATATTACCCAACTGTGGACTGGAAATCAGACCAGGACAGAACATAAATGCACAGAGATTCTACCATTGTAATATATCACCAAGGTGCTGGTCCATTTACATAGCACCAGCAGTCAATTGCTTGTAGGCACACCTCTCAATAGGCTGGATTGTGCAAGAATGCATAGTATTTTGGCCCATAAAACTGGTATGTGCATCATCAATCCTGTAATCTTCTGGTAAATCACTGTGATGATCTGAGGAGGTATGTCATGAGATACTGAAACAAAACATGACAGTATCAAATGGCATATATGACAGATGTCTGCTAAAACAAGCCTTGTAACCCTAGCAACCCATACATTACTGAGAGGTATTGTCACAATCACTGTATGGCCCATTGTCCCCACATTTTGATAGGGTATCTCCAGATATCCTGCACCAACATGTTGAGAGGTATGGCTGTATCACAAAACAAACTGGACCGGAGTAAAACAATCCCTGGAATGGAGTCCCACATGTACTATAGCAGAGCACACTGGGCATGCTCATACACTTATAGAAATGTCAATAGGATCTAGGAATGAACAGGCCTTCCCCACCCAGTGTACTTCCCATTGTCCCACCTTAGCAGTCCTGAAGATGGGTGTGTGGGTGTGTGTGTGTGTGTGTGTGTGTGTGTGTGTGTGTGTGTGTGTGTGTGTGTGTGTGTGTGTGTGTGTGTGTGTGTGTGTGTGTAAGCTTGTGGGTTGTGATAAATGCATAACACTGTAGTACAAATAACTAGTGAGGTAAGTGTTCTAATCTCAGTGTGTGTGTGTGTGTGTGTTTACAACTAAAAGCTTTTGGGTCCATTCAAGCCCAGTACACTTCCCCTTTCCCTACTTTAGTAGTCCTGCAGATATCAGTCATTTTAGAAGTGCCTTCTGTCAGACTGAAGCCCCATAAGCTCTGTGGCACATGTGATAACTGCATAACACTATAGTACAAATAACTAGTTAGGTAAGAGTTCTAATCTCAGTCCTGACAAATGTAAAAGTGTGTGCGTGTTTACAACTAAAAGCTTTTGGATCCATTCAAACCCAGTACACTTCCCCTTTCCCTACTTTAGCAGTCCTGAGGATATCAGTCATCTTAGAAGTGCCTTCCATCAAGTCTCAGCCACATAAGCTCTGTGGCTCATGCAATAACTGCATACCACTATAGTACAAATACCTAGTTAGGTAGGAGTTCGAATCTCAGCCCTGATAAATGTAAAAGTGTGTGTTTACAACTAAAAGCTTTTGGGTCCATTCAAACCCAGTACACATCCCCTTTCCCTACTTTAGCAGTCCTGCAGATATCAGTCATCTTAGAAGTGCCTTCCGTCAGGCTTCAGCCCCATAACCTCTGTGGCGAGTGTGATAATTACATAACATTATAGTACAAATAGCAAGTTAGGTAGGAGTTCTAATCCCAGTACTGGTAAATATGCATGTGTAGTTTAAAGTATTTTGTGGTCTCTCCCACCCAGTACATCACCCATTGCCACACTTTACAAGGGCTGGTGATGTTCCTCACCTTAGAAGTACCTTTGCACAACTGTCACCCTATAAGCTCTGTGGCACATGCGATAAATGAATAACACTGTAGCAGAAATAAATAGATAGGTAGGGGGGTTTAATCTCAGTCTGGGTAAATGTGTGTGGGTGTGTGTGTAAACAGTATCCTCTCATTGTGTGGTTTGTTGTGTTTGTGTGAGAACCATACCATTAGAGGGTGGGTTTTGCAATGTTTTGCTGTTGCCCACCCAGTACATGTCCCAGTGTCCACATTACAAGGCCCACAGTTGCCACCCACTGTAGAGGGACCTGTAGACACTCTGCAGCCCAATAAGCAGTGTGCCATGTGCAATAACTGTGTGACAGTATGGGATAGATAACAAGATAGACTGCCCATCTAATCCTTGGATATCTCTCCCCACTCAGGAATCATACACAAACATAGTCAGGTAGGCAGCCACACCCACATCAGTAGTTGGCCTGCAAACTGGTTCACAGATAGAACCCACAGTGTGAAAGCAGTGGACCCCATCTCAGACTACTGAACAGTCATGAGTGGAGTCCCACAGGTTGGGGACCTGAGTTCCCTCATGATTGGGATCCACACTTCTGAGGACTAGCCCAATACAAAGGCCCCCTGGCTAACAATGTTTGCAGATGAATACAAAGTGGGTGCTATTATTATCCCCCATGAGGTTGACATCCTATACAAAGGCCTCTGAGGCATATGACTGTTGTCAGAGCCCTGGACATACGCCCAATGCCAGATGATGTGCCACCATCCCCCTTTGGGTATGACATGGTTCACATAAAGTAATACACTGATGGTAACATACCTCTCAACTGTACAGATTTTCACAGAATGTCCAAATTTTTGCCTCATAGTTTGGTCCATTTTTCAGAAAATTGTGGTTTTCTGACAAACTAGAGGCAAATCATTAAAGCTTGAAATTAGAAAATAATGACAGACATTTGACTTTCAGACTTCATACCCTTCAGAAAATTCATGCTAATGAAAAACCTATTATTTTATCAACTTTCTAATTTTGTAAGAGCAATATTTAAAAATTGTGCCTATTTTGGGGCATTTGTCCCACTTTTATTTGTGGTTTGTCCAGATTTCTTGCTCTAAATGGTTGAGAGGTATGGATGGTAGTGCACTGAACACTGATGTTGGCATAATGGAACTGGAAACACAGGTTGACAGTGAGGTCTATGGTGACCACCACAGTGCCACTGTCTTCTGAATGTCCTACCATGTGTCACTACACCTGACTCAGGGTGTGAAATCCAGGAAGTAAAAGAACAGTTTTTCCCTGTACACACCCCTCAGTAGGCCAATCAATGTGTACTATGGCCCATTTGCCATGTACCTCACTGGAAACCAGCAACAACAGGAGAGTCTGCAAATGTACCTCACAAAGAGGATCTTAAATACTACATACTTGCTCCATATGGATAGACTCCAACAACTGCACTGAGTCTCTGTCTCATATTGCCTACGTAGGTACAATCTCTGCCTGACATACACAGCCATGTCTGACCTAACCCTATCAGGAATGCTACATCCAAGGACACCAATATGTTACACAACATGCCCCAGCTACCCCAACCCAATCCTCACAATCAATAGGACATGCTGGAGGGACAGGTGCACAGCCCAGAGACTGACCACAGCATGGAATAGACACCACACACATGTCAAGCCGAGCACAGCACTGGCCCTCTACAAGAGATATCAGGAGGAGTGGATGGGGAATAGAATACCTACCCTGGGGATCACTACAGTGACTATATACAGTACTCACACTGGGGAGTACCATCAGGTGGCATGATGCCAGTGTATTCCCATGGGATAGCCTTGTAAAGCCTTCATGGCCATTTGCCATGTACACACCTATGACTCTTTGCACTCTTTGCAACCATGGCTCTTAGGACTGTCAAGTGTGTGTGTGTGTGTGTGTGTGTGTGTGTGTGTGTGTGTGTGTGTGTGTGTGTGTGTGTGTGTGTGTGTGTGTGTGTGTGTGTGTGTGTGTGTGTGTGTGCATTAGTGTGTTTGAGAGTGTTTGTGAGTTTGTAAACATGTGGGTGAAAGTAGTTGGTGGCCTGTCTCACACAGTACAAATACCATTGCCATACCTTACAAGTGCTGTAGATGTTCACTATATGGATACCTTGGGACACTCCACAACCTATAAGCTCTGTGGTGTGTGTGATAATTGCATAACCCTATAATACCAATAACCACATAGCTAGGGGTTCTAATATGAGTCCTGGCAAATGTGTGCATGTGTGTATTATTGTGTGTAAATGTATATATGGCCCCTCTCACCCAGTACATCCCCCAGTGCCATGATTTGCAAGGCCTGGTGATGTCCCTTGCTGTAGATGCAGCTTTGGAAAAATGTCACCCCATAACCTCCATGGTGCACGTGATAAATGTGTAACAATGTAGTAACAATGAATAGATAGGTAGGGGTTTCTACTCCCACTCCTGGTAAATGTGTGTGAGAGAAGAGTATTGTGTGTGCGTGTGTGTGTGTGTGTGTGTGTGTGTGTGTGTGTGTGTGTGTGTGTGTGTGTGTGTGTGTGTGTGTGTGTGTGTGTGTGTGTGTGTGTGTGTGTGAACAGTATTCTCTGCATGTTGCATCACACAATACTCTCTATGTGTGTGGTATTCATAAACCTTTGGTTTATACCACCCAGGACACTTACCATTGTCCACTGTACAAGAGCTGCTGACATCATCCACCATGCACTTACCTGTATACACCTTTCAGCCCTATCAGCCATGTGGCACATGCAATAACTGTTATACAGACCTGTTAATAGTATACAACTGTACCCTAGGTATGACACAGTCAATGTGTTACCACACTGCCATACCCCTTGTAGGAAAGGACTGCAGGGCTGTCCTCCTGACAGACAGACAACTAGAACACAAACAGTATACATTATGGAGACCACAGTCAGTCAGTGTTAATCACAGCAATAATGCATCAAGGCTGGACAGCTACACCCTCTGATGTGTAACCATTAAACATGCTGGCTGACAACATTTACACAGCATTACATTGCTAACCTGTAGTAAATTCACCCTGTGCATCAGAACCATGTTAGCATGTCCCTGCATCAATAGTATGGATGACAGGGATGTGGCACAGGTGTCATCACATGCACAGGGTGTGGAGTGGGTTTGCCAGAGGCCTAGGTTGAGCCAATTGGTTGACATCATGTGAGTGGGTTGGGGGTTGTGTATTACATCGGCCATGCAGATGTGGTGTGTGTATGTATGGATGTGCCCCAGCTGTGATGGTGATGTGTGTGTGCATGGATGCACACAGTTCTGCCATGTTGCTGCCCTATACAGGGGTATGTTGGACAGCTGTGGGCAGTACATGGCAGGGTGTACAGTTCACAGTGTCTGGCCACAAACATGGGAACTGGGCCTGCCAGAGGTTCCACTAGCACCACCAGGCCCAAGGCCAGATGGAGTAGTACTCCCTGATGTTGACAGTTGTCTGCTGGATTGGCATCTCTGTTGGGACCAGCCAAGGCCACGTGCCCATGGCCTGCGGCATTGTGGTGTGGACAGCACCCCCCTACATTCATTCTGCTGGTATTGCCACTATGGGGGTGGGAGCGAAATGCTGCATGGCCATGTAGATTTTCAGTTTGTAGTGCTGTCCTATGTCCATATGGCTGATGGCCAACTCCCACTACATGCTCCAACCCAGTCATCCCACGTTCAAGGAGTGCCACCATCTCACCCAACCATCTATCCATGACCTCAGCATAATAGCGGTGGGTATCTGCAAGATCACGGATGTTGTCACGCATAACAGGAAGATTTGCCATCTGGACCCTGAGAGTCTGTCTGGTGTGATGTTCCATATGTGCCTGTGCCTCCATGATGGTCCAAAACATGCATCTGGTGACACCTGCTGTGGCACGTCTGACAGGGCCATGATGGGCAGCAGTCCTCCTCTGAGCACCCCTGTCCAGCCGCCTGTGTGAGACCTCACCTGTTATCCAGCTATGGCTGGTGTCTACAGACACACTTGCCCTAGTCACCACACTTTCCTGTCCCATGCCACCACCCGTCAACTGTCCCTCATCTATGGCCACTGGTGATGAGGCCTGTGTGTACATTGTGAATGTGTGCGGGGATGGGGTGGACAAAAGTGGGATGCCAACCAATGGCACAGACTCAGCCCCTGACAACCCCACCTGTGACTCACTATGCCGAGCATTATTGTCAGAGTCTGCAGAGACACTGACATCAGTTTCCATGTGGGAGGTACCCTGACCCCCATCACCACCTGTGAGGGGAAGACAATATCTCTAACTAAATACCTGCACAGTATGATTTACTTACACACACACACACACACACACACACACACACACACACACACACACACACACACACACACACACACACACACACAGTTACAGGTGAGGTGGCACAAAGATATTACACAGACATCACATTACCCTACAGTTGACATACATGACACATGACCCTCAGCATCATGCATTGCAACCATTCTTAAACCTTCTTACTAACAATCTACATCTCAGTGATACTTGAGTTGTGTTAGTAGGTGACGTCTCTTCCCCTAGAATACACTGCACCCATGTACACATTATTGCTGTGCACCTGTATAGCTCACTGGCATCTACTGTAGACCACACCTCATGACTGTACAAATCATTGCTGAATGTGCAGATGTCTGGCACTTATGTTTGCTCTGTTCCTCTCAACCTCTATGTGTTTGCCTAACACATAACTGTAATGATATGAGGACTGATGTCACCAATTAATGACATACATTTGATTTGCACATCTCATCAGCAGCAGTGAATGTATGCGCAATCACATCCGGTTACAACAATGACCTTCTTAGTGTAACATGGATATGATAAACGTACATCCCACCCTCTTTTATGATATAAAATGAAACGACATTACTCCATTTGAAAACATTACACACCTTATACGTGACATATGACCTGTGCAATCCAATCAAGAAACAGACAAATGTGTTAGTTGTGAGGATACTGAATGAGATGCATACAACATAGCGGTTGCATAGCTATGAACACCCTTAAACCAATGCTTGGTTGAAGCACCTGTTAATTGCACTACAGCAGCTGCACTGCCTGGGAAGGGGTATATTAGCATGGCACATCTTACCTTGGCATTATTTGGACAATCTTACCTACAAAGGTCCCCCAAATCTGTAAGATTGCAAGGCCAGCTCATGTGCACAGTCCTTGGAGGTCACACTGGGGGTTTACTATTGGTGTTGAGTCTGGGCTTTGTCTGGCCCAATTCATAACCTTGATTGTGTTTTGTTAAAGCCATTCTTAGCTAGCTTTGGATGTATGCTTCAGTTCATTGCTGTGATGGAAGTTGAAACCCCTCTCCATCCTCGGACACATTGCAGATGCTTGAAAGCTGCGGCACACACGTGAGTGTTATTTGTAACTGTTCAGAATTCCCTCCACCATGTCTACAGGCCTAGTTCCAGCTAATGAACATCAACCCTAATGCTGGACACTGCCACCATCAAGCTTCAATGTGTGTTTGGTGGTCCTCAGGTCAAGTGAGGTGTTGCTCGTGCACCACACGTAGCTTTAGGAATACTGTCTGTAGGTTTGAACCTTGGTCTCATGACACCATTACACATTGCAGCACATGCCTTTGGGAGACTTGATGTTATGTTTAGCTACCTGTACACAACCCTGTATGGTGTTTGGTGTGGGTAAGTGCTTCTATCTACTGACACCTCCCCATAGGCCAGACGTATGCAGAATCCAGGCAATTGTTGCCACATGTGCTACAGAAATAGTCCCTCAGTGTTCCTGCATGTCTCCTGGCAGCCTCCCTGACCAGTTCTCAACATGTCTTGTCATCTGTTTTGGAAGGATATCTGGTTCTTTTCAACAGCACTGTTGTTCCATATTTAATCCACCTTTTGATGACTGTCTCCACTGTGTTCCATGGTATATCCAATGTTGGGGACACTTTTTCTACCCTACTCCTGACTGATACCTTCCCACAATATGTTCCCTTCAATGCTTTGTAAGCTCTCTGCCAAACATTTCTTTTACTGTAGCAGGCAACTGGATAAATGTCAAATATATCCTACTAGGACAATTGAACAGTATTTGGGGTAATCAGAGTCTTGTTAATTGATGGCATGTGTGTAACCAGAAAGAGACTGCTATGATTACTGCAAGAGGTGCATCAACCAAGTAGTGGTTTCTGTGTGTGCATATGTATGCAACTAGTTTATAGTACATTTCTGATGTATAATATTTATTCCCCTAACAGATTTGTCTGTTTTTCAATAGAATTGTACAGATTATGGGTCACATTCAAGGTGGGAATCAGTTTGACATGATTTTCTGTGGTCTCACTGTTGTATAGTACACAAACCTGGCATTTTAACAGGGGTGTGTACACTCTTGATATCCAATGTATGTAGGTGTTCAGATAGCTGTTTGTGGTAGGCATGGACAGAGGGTCATATGCACACATCTCCGATTACAACCTGATAATCATGTCTATTCTACTACTGTTGTGGCAATGCAACAACCAGTACCTGTAAACATTTATGTCTGTTGTATGCATTGAAACTGATATTACATACAAGTAGAACATACACAACTTATTTACATACATAGATAAGCAAGTTGATTGCTCAGTAAGCTTTGCTAGCATAGTGCTAACCTGAAGGATGTCCCACATTCATATCTAGGCTATTATGTTACGGTGTCATTGTTAACAGACTTGACAATGGTTTGCCTAAGATAACACAAGTCTATGTGTAAGTGACTACAGATAGGCACACATGTGCTTATGAGACTGTACAGTTGAATGGTATGAACTCACTATATCACATGTATTTCAACACACACACACTTCTGCAACAGTACTTTTCTCAGCACATGCTCTGTATAGTTCTGTTATATGTACAAGAGAAAATGTGTATCATAGTTATATGCACAGGTGACATATGGATATGTACAACATCCCTGTAGCTAGCCTAGCAGTGGCACAGTCACTGGTGTTTGACAGGCACTCCAGTAGTTGCCAAAAGTCAACTGTCCTTTCCTGGGGTGTGTCAGGAGCCTGAGCTGTGATCTATGTCACTACAGACACAGCCACATGCAATGGCCATCGGTGCTGTTCAGCAGTACATCAGTACAGAAAGTCTTGTTGAGAAACATATTCTTTCAAAACCCTATTTTCCATTATTACAGACCACCTACTGCATTCAATTACATGCTTACTTGTTTCACATACCTTTTTTTCCTGGAGTTTTCAGAGATATATCTTTTCTACTTCTTCAAACTGGATCAGCTTTGAAGTAATTAACTGTCTATGACAGAGGTGTTTTGAATAGATGGCAGCTTGTCTTTTGTAGGTTATGCTCATGGCCATGTGATAGCCTGTGCACCAATTGGTGTTCCCCAGTTGCTAATTGCATGCAGAGTATCTGTGTAGTTATTCCAATAGCCAATGTCATGGCAACACACTTCTATAACTGAGTACTCCATGTGGGCATTGGCCCTTTCCCTTACCTGTGAGGAAGACATCCGGGAGGTGTGTGAGCTAATACCTCTTACAACAAGATGTGTGGAGACATGGCAACTAAATGGTGGAGAAGGTTCAAGACTTAGGGGCAGAATGTGACTATTGCTGTTATATGTTTTGCATAAAGCTAGTTTAACAGGGTTTGTCTGAACATGCTACTTCTGCATGGGTTTCAGTCTGTCAAAGTTCTGTGTCTGCATAGCTCTCAACTGTAGGGCTATCCACATAATGGCCAGAGGTTTGTCTGTTATGTTTGTCTGTTCCCCAGACAGGTGTTGTCCTTGGCAAATCAGTAGCATAATCTGGTGATTGCAATCCATAAACATCCATTTGTGTTTCTGACTTTATATCACTCAGAAAAGATATAGTACAGCAAACCCTGTAACACTGGCAACATTCCCAGTGTATAACGGCAATATTTCAAGTATGGCCATGTGTTTGGGCCTCTGTCACCCAATTATCTCAGGCTTTGTCCAGATGTCATAAAGTAGGAGTTTGATAGGTATATGGTCTATCATTATTTAGTGTTGTTGTCATTCCTGCTGAGGGGAAAGGCTGAACAACATGTGGAAGTCTGCACATTCAAGAGGTTGGTGTATAGAAAATGCTCTTAAATGCCCTTGTAACATATTGTATGTGGGGAGAGCAACAAGTGTCTTAAAACTAAACTGTTAGAACATGTGAAACATTTTACTAATAAGGAAGAAGACAGTTGTATAGCCGTATATTTGAATGAATTTCATCATGGGGACAGTAATGGGTTACAAGGTACTGCTTTGGAAATAGTCTGTTTCTCAGTTTGATGAAACATTCATAAAAGAACAATTGCTATGTGCAGAATCAATTTATATTTTTAAATGTGATACTTCATCCCCTAGGGGTTAAACGAGGAGTGTAATTGGAGGCTGTATATTTAAATGTAATTAAGTGTTAATTGCTTCTTGTATGTAAGGCAAGTATTTCTTGTAATGTTTTACACCTTGAAGGCTTTGGCCAAGACATCAGAGTATAATAAACCTGTCTGACTTAGTGGCTGGTTGTTTTGCTCTTTACTATCTTCAGTCATGTTAGTTTATTTGCTAACAGGTCGTTGTATGTCTGGCCATTGTGTATGTCCTATCATGGTTTTGTAGCAGTCTACTGTTCACTTATTATTTGGTCTGTTGGGTGGGGGGGGCAGATGTGAGTGTCATTAGGTTCATAGGTTCATAGGTTTATACTAGGCTAACTGCCCTAGGGCATTTATAAGCCTAGCCCAAAGTTATGTGGCTTTTTATGTTAGAAATACTGTGCCCATTAGTTTGTTGTGCCTCTGTCCAGTAGTGACACAGAGATGGTTCCCGGGGTAAACCTACGATCTCCCATCCGCCGGTCAAGATTTCTCTTGAACAGAGCCAGCGAGGTGCTCTGCCTCACATGGACCGGGATTTTATTCCACAGCATGGGGAGTCTCTGGGTGATAAATCTATCCCTCCAGCACGTCCTATTTATATCCGTGCTAAGGTTTAAGTCTCTTGCTCTAGTGGTTTTGGTGGATTTGGATTTTTTGAGGTGGAGCATGTCCATTAATTCCGGGTTGGTCATGGCCTTGTATGTCAGGCACAGGTCACTATGCAACTGAATAGAGTTGAGTTTATTCAGTCTGGCAGCATATGACAGGTTTTGGAGTCCCTTTATCCTTTGGGGTCTCTAGATACATCAATGGGTGGTCTGATAAGTGAAGAGTACAGGGAACAATGACCTCACTTGATCTGGATGTGAATCCCTTCATGATCAGGTGGGCAATGTAGAAGGTCTTAACCACTTTAGCAATGTGAGTGTCAAACGAGAGGCCACTGTCAACCTGGGTCCCCAGGTCCCTGATAACCTCTTCTGTGCTTAGTGGTTGCCACCTATATGGTAGCTTGGGGTTACCTTGTTTTTCCACTTTTTGAGTTTAACTTCAGGCCATGGCTCTGGCACCAGCTATCAGTTCGTGAGACCCTCTGAAGGATGCCTGTGTCCCGATGTACTATCTACTATGGCACCCAGTTTGCAGTCATCCACAAACTTTGTCAGCCATAGTCCTCCTATGTTGCCTGTACTTCTGAGAAGTAGATGCCGAACAATAGGGGCCAAGGACTGAGCCCTGTGGGACTCCACTTGTAACGGCTTGGAGTCTGACATGGCTCCAGCAACTCTAACCTGTGGGTTCTGTCCTTTAGCCAGTTTGCAACCCATCTTGTGACATATGGATTTACATTTAAGCTGGTGTCGAAAGCTTTTGCAAGGTCAAGGTAGGCTGTATGGACTGCCTTTCCATCATCAATGGCCTTGGTGACTGTTTCGAAGAAGTCGACCAAGTTCAAAAGGCAAGATCTGCCCTTGACAAAGCCAAACTGGGTTGGGTCCAAGGTCTGCAAGTCCCCTATGTCCTTGTTTATGAGTTCCATTATGATCCTCTCCATAGCTTTGCAGACCAGGCTTGTTAAGCTTATGGGGCGGTCCTTATAGGGCGGTCATGGGTCCTTTTGTATTCAACTGTGCATGCTGACCCAGTTATGGATGGTCTATCAGCAGAATTATGTTGGTATGGGCATTTAGAAACATGTATGCATAACACACACACACACACACACACACACACACACACACACACACACACACATATATATATATATATATATATATATATATATATATACACCATATATCTACATATTGTCATACACATATATGTATCTCCATACATATCTATCTCTCTCTCTATATATATATATATATATATATATATATATATATATATATATATATATATATATGTTTCTTCTATACATATATATATATATATATATATATATATATATATATATATATATATATATATATAAATACATATTTGCAGATACCAATCCTTCCTGATTGCACAGTGTCTCTTCCCTTTTGTAAACTGGCTGTAATGCATGGTATGTTTGACAAAACATCCAAAAGACCTACAGCTCAGATGGCTTAGTGGTACATTGTTGTTGCTGTAATCTACAGGGTCCTGGGTTCAAGGACTGTTTAATTTGTTGCTAGACAGAACAAGGGCTGTTGGATACAGAGTGATTAAGGCAGTTTTGAGTGGTTTTAAATGGATTTGCGTGGGTTTGCGAGACGGTAAGCGGTGCTAATGTATGGTAAAACAAATAGACGCTTACACCATTTAGGCTTCCAAGGGCACAAATCTGCTTAGCATTCACATTTAAGCAATGCTTAAACCTGCTAAGCAGAGCTCAGCCCTGGTAACCATTGCTCACATTGCACTCTGATAAAATAGCAGAGTAATGGCATCATTTAATAAGTGTATTTAATTTCCTGTACATAACATGCTTCTATGTGCTATCATTACAGTAGCAAGGGGTGTGAATATACTGTATGGGACCCTTGGGTATACATGGGTAGTATCATATTTCTTGTTTCTGTTTTTTTGATTTCTTTTGTTTTGTTTTTTTTTTTTTATACATAGGTAGTATCACGTTATATGCACTCACCCTTGCATGTTACACTGGCTACAATGCACTGGTTGACAAACACATAGTGTTTATTAAAGCAATACTTTTAACACTGCTTTTCCATGTAAAATTAGATTGCCTGTTGTAGTACTCGAACCATGCAACCCTGCATGCAAAGCTGGGACTCTGAGTACTACACTATCTTGTTCTTGGTGTTTGAGCTATATGTTGTTATGTATCTCTGATTGGATATTAACATGAGATTATTATATTAACTGTAGACTACTATGTTTTTTGCCCATGTCATTGGGACTGCTGTCAGGTAGTAATGGCATATGTGTCAGTTTCAGACTTTTATACTTCAAAACATTTATTCTATTGCATAATCTGTTGCATATCTACTTTCTGTCTGTCCTCTGTGCAGATGTGCAGATGTCAGGTATTGCTAAGGCGATACAACTATGTAGGTGCCCACATAGTATTGTGCTGTGGGCCTGGACATTGCTGCTAGTTCCAACATATGGGACATTCCTTCATGTGGACCTTGGCCCTTTTCCTTACCTGTGTGAGGGACATTACAGAGGTGGTGGGCTACACATTCACAGAGAGTAGGTGGGAATACTTCACAAGACAGGACATATGGGGACAGTCCAACAACATGGGGGTCATATCTCCAGAAAATTTAACAGATTCTTTGTCATCAGTGCTGTTATACACATGGTGGATTGATAGATTGACAGGGTTCATGTGGACATGCATTTAGTGACTTCACGACTGACAGTGATATGTCTCTGACATATGTCTCCACTGTCACGCTGTCCACAGCCTGGCCACATGTTTGCCTGTTATGCTTTGTCTGTTCCTCAGACAGTTGGTGTCCTTGGTAAATCAGTCATGGACTCTGGGGAATCTAGTCAGTAAATATTCACATCTATTGGTATTACTGACAAAATATTCCTTATAAAGGATGTTACAACAAACCCAGTAACATCTGCAACTGTCTCAATGTATGACAGCAATATGTCCAATCTACCCCTGTGTTTGTGCTTCTGTCCCCAAATGATGCCAGGCTTTATCCAGATGTCAATGAGGCTCAGACATATTTAGGATCATTATTTCTTGCCTTCATTCCTGCTATCATCCCAGTGATTTAGTAGACCCACAGACATATCAGGGAAGAGGCCATAGATGTGAGTCCTAAGCCTGTACATTCTGAGGTGAACTGTACATTTGAGAGGTCTGTGTATGTCTGGCCATAGTTAACAGACTGTCAGGATTGTGTGCACATGTCATGTGTGCATGTTATTTGGTCTGTGTATGGAGGGGATAGATGCAAGTGTTATGGCTCCTTTTTTATCTGACTGTGCATGTTGCTCCAGTTTCTGCTGGTCTATTGCATGTATGTATTAGTTGGGGCAGACTGAGACATGTCCTGTACCATGGTCAGGATTCAGACTACACTGAGAATTGGACCAGTATATGTAGTGCTAATGTGTGAGTGGCATACAATGATGTATTTCTTCACACGGTACGTATACTCTACTGTTCACTTGACTTACCAGTATGTGACTGTGAGTGTGGTGATATTGGTTGTGGGTATGCACGATACCTCTCAACCTCTTGGAGCAAGAAATCTGGCCAAAGCCATAAATAAAAGTGGTACAAAGGCCCAAAAATAGGGACAATTTTTAAATATTGCTCCTACAAACTTAGAAAGTTGATAGAATAACAGGTTTTGCATTAGCATGAGTTTTTTGAAGTCTGAAACTCAAATGTCTATCCTTATTTTCTAACTTCAGTCTTTAGTGATCTGCCACTGAGTTGCAAGAAAACCACAATTTTATTAAAAAGTGGACCAAAAATATAAGGCAAAAATCTGGACATTCTGCATAAATCTGTACAGTTAAAAGGTTTGGTATGCACTTTCACACTGGTGTCTGTTTTTCAGTGCTCTTACATCCCTGCAGTGCCTGATATATTTGCAAATACATGAGTAATTACCCATAGCAGATTTCTTATTTCAATTACTTGGTGCTATTTCACTAAATATGTGTAACAGCACACAGGACTGTGTTACTGCAGCAACTGTGTTAGCTTATCTACACCAGTACTTCAGATAGATCCTCATTTTCATGGCTTCCACCCACCACTTTGTCAGCCATGGTCAAGATTCATTGCAGTAAGTGGTTCTGAGTATACCTCTCAACTGGCAGGATTATTTCAGGATGCCCAGGTTTATTGCTCATATGTCTGGTCTGTTTTACAGATTATTCTCATTTCTCTGGTAAATCACTGTGACGATATGATGATTGTTGTCAGTAAATGATGACATACATTTCATTGTCATACCTCACATTCATCAGGACATGTATGCTGAAACAAACTGTGTCACTCTGTCAAGAAGAGTACAGGGGGACAATGACCTCTTCCTTCCAGGATGCAAAAGTGTTAGTAATGAGATGTGCCACACAGAAGGACTTTCTCTCCACAGTGGCAATGTGGCAGTCAAAAGAGACATTGCTGTCATCCTGTGTACCTAGATTTCTTGTAACACCTTCTGTGTTCAGGGGACTACCATTGATGTGGTAATTCATGGGAACAGGGTTTTTCCCAAATGGGATGACAACACATTTTCTGACATTGAGCTTAAGGCCATGGCTCTGACACCAGCCATTGGTCTCAGTGAGGCCTTTCTGTAGGATGCCAACATCATTTGGGTAGTTAATAATAACTCCCAGCTTGCAATTGTCTGCAAACTTTGTCAACCAGAATCCCTTCATGTTGGCATGAACTTCAGAGAAGTAGATACCAAACAGGAGAGAACCTAGGACAGAACCCTGTGGGACTCCGCTTATGACCGCTCAGCAGTCTGACTTGCTACCAGCTATTTTCACACTGTGAGTTCTATCTGTGAACCAGTTTGCAACCCACCTAGTGATATAGGGGGTTGACACGTAGCTTAGTGAGTTTTTGCATGATTCCTGATTGGAGAATGATATTAAAGAAATGATATTAAAGACTTTGGCCAGATCAGGGAAGGCTCTATGAGCTGCCTTGCCTTTATCCACAGCTCGGGTGACTGCCTCAAAGAACTTGACCAGGTTGATTGAGCAGGCATGACCTACCCTTCACCAAACCAAACTGTGTGGAATCCTGAGTTTGGAGATTCCCATATCCTTGTTTATTAGGTGCATGATGATGCATTCCATAGCTTTGCATAACAAACTTGTCAGGTTAATGGGGCAATAGTTCCCATGGTCTGTAGTCACTCCTCCTTCGTGGAGGGGGTGACTGTAGCAGTGCACAATTCAGTAGGGACAAAGCCTGAGGTGAGGCTGTGATTGAACCGGGAACACAGGTGAGGTGCCAGGTCACTCTGTAGTTACTGTAGGACACAGCCATGGATATTGTCAAGTCCCATAGAAGCTGTATTTTTGGCCTTGGACAGTGGTGTTTAACCTGTGCATCAGTAATACTGGGTGCCTGGCAGTGTAATGGTATTGTGATCGGTCCTTGGGGGGGAGAGAGGGGTAAAGTTGGCACTGACTCTGTCGGCCAGTATATTGGCAATATCTGTTGGATCACTCTAGGAGGTACCATTGTTCAGTACCTTAGAGCAAATGTTGGTATTGCCATGGAGATTCTTTACATAACTCTAGGAGGCCTTGTGGTTGTCTTTAGTATGTGCTGTAATTCTGTTTTCACAGCTAGCTTTAGAGTACTTGATAAAGGATATCAACTTTTTGTTGAGGCTGATAGGGGGGCTATTCCAGTCTTGGGACTTCACCTTATTCCATATCAGTTTTCTCCTGATGTCTTTTCTGCATGGGGACCACACGATTATCTTCTTTTTTTTTTTGGAGAACGCCTTTGGGGTTCTATTATATATGGCACCCCATGCATTTGTGTACATGTTCAGAGTGCTTTGGTGTTTGATTTTGCAGTCATAGGTTCATAGGTTCATAGTTAGGTACTAGGCTATTGGCCCTAGGGCCTATATAAGTCTAGCCAAATGGTACCATGGCTTTTGCCACACAAGAAAATTATTTTCCTGTGCCCCTGTCAAGCAGAGCCACAGAAGTGATCCCTGGGGTGAATTTCCTATCTCCCATCCAGTCATCAAGATTTTTCTTGAAGAGTGCTAATGAGGGGCTTTGTTTGATATAGATAGGTAGTTTGCTCCAGAGTATGGGAAGTCTCTGGGACAGGAATCTATCCATCCAGCATGTTCTGTTTATTGTGGTGACAAGGTTTAGGTCCCTAGAGCATGAAGCTCGGAGGGATTGGGATTTCTTTAAGTGGAGCATGTCCAACAACTCTGGGTTTGACATAGCTTTGTATGTTAGGCACAGATTGCCTCTGAATAGGCGATATGCGACAGAGTAAAGCTGGAGTTTTTTTGAGAAGGTCTGCATAGGACATCTGTTTGAGACTGGTAATCCTCTTTGTGAGGTATTTCTGTGGCCTTTCCAGTTGTTGTAGATGTCTTGTGAGATGCATACCAAAAGGGGCATTGTACTCTATAATGGGTCTAATGAGTGATGAGTAGAGGGGAACAATGACCTCTTTTTTCCAGGATGATAAACCTTTTGTGATGACGTGTGCCACGTAGAAGGATTTCCTGACTATTGTGGCGATGTGATTATCAAAGGAGAGATTACTGTCTACCTGTGTCCCAAGGTCTATTATCACACTTTCGGTGTTAAGTAGACTACCGCCTATGTGGTAGTTCATGGGTACAGAGTTTTTACCAAAAGGGATGACAATGCAGTTTTTGGCATTGAGCTTGAGGCCATGGCTTTGACACCAGACATCTATCTCAGTGAGGTCCTTTTGTAGGATGTCCACATCGTTAGGAGTTTTGATTATGGCTCCTAGTTTGCAGTCATCTGCAAACTTTGTTAGCCAAAGACCTTCTGTGTTAGCCTGTACTTCAGAGAAGTAGATACCAAACAAGAGAAGACGTATGACTGAACTCTGTGGTACTCCAGTCACTGGTCTGAAGTTGGATTTAGAGTCTGCTACTTTCACAGTGTGGGTTCTGTCAGTGAACCAGTTGGCAACTCATCTTGTGACATAGGGATTTATACCTAGTTTAGTGAGTTTATCTATAATTCCAGAGTGTGGGATGGTGGCATGCAACTAGCATCCATTTGCAAGGCTGGTGTGAGGTTAGCCACCTCTGTTTTTAGGAGGCCAAACTTAGCTTTGGAAAGGCTTTTCAGGGTGGTTACCTTTGCAGGGGGGGGGGGGTGTGGATTTCCAAGGTGATGACTTTGTAGTCAGATCTAACAAGGGAGGAGTTGACTATTGGTCCACAGTAACAGTCACCCATGTTAGTAATGACCAGGTCAAGGATGTTGCTACCTGTACTGGGTGTAGGAATGAGCTGGTACAGGCCATTGGAATTAATGAATTCCAGGAAATGTTGGGCAAGTGCATTGGTACATGAGTAGCTTTCCCAGTTAATGTTGGGGTAGTTAAAGTCAACCAGTATGAGAGTATTAGGCTGGACACGAATATTCCCCAGGGTGATTAGGAACATGGAGTGTGAGTCTTGGGACATGGTTGGGGACCTATAGCAGGCTACGACCTGAATCACTGTCTTAATCAATGTTAACTACAGCTGAAGTATTTCTGATGTGTTATGTTGGGCTACCAGTCTGGAGGTGTGCACATCCTTTATGAACATGGAAACACCACTGCCTTTGGAACTTCAGTCCAAATTCTGCAGTCAAAAGGTGTGGAATGAATTATAGGCTGGTAGTGCAGGGGTGCTTTCTGCTGCCTTTAACCAGGTCTCTGTAACAGCACAGATGTCAATGTTCTCCATTTTAAGGAGTGCTTCCAGTGAGTGCAGTTTCAGATTTTGACTTCTAGTGTTCAGCAGCATGACCCTCAGATTTTATGTGTTTGTAGCTGTTATATATTTATGATTATTTATGTATATATATATATATATATATATATATATATATATATATATATATATATATATATATATATATACATATATATATATATATATATATATATATATATATATATTTATATATATATATATATATATATATATATATATATATATGTGTGTGTGTGTGTGTGTGTGTGTGTGTGTGTGTGTGTGTGTGTGTATGCATATATGTAGATATAGTTCAGATGTATATCTCTCTATATATATTATGTGTAGATAAGTCCACATATATTCATCTCCATACATATAGACATGTAAATATAGAAAACCTGACTGAGTCTACAGAATCTTTTCCATACTGTTGGATGACGCTACTAACTGATATGTTTGTAAAATCATCATTACTTTATAGAGGTCACATGGTGCAATGGTACATTGCTTTTATTGCAGTTTACAGGGCCCTTGGCTCAAGAGATGGCAGAAGAGGTGCTGCTGGAGAGAGAGGGATAAGGACAATATTTAAAAGAGGTCCCTAGTTTGTGCCCATTGACCCCCATTTTGCTAGCCTTTGGACAGATTTGTTGCAGTAAGAGGTTTGGGGTATGGATCTGAGTTACGACTGCAGTATATAAATCTAGAATTTCAGTATCCCGAGACCCTAAAGGGGAAACTTCAAAATAGTGAAAGTGCATAAGCACGAATTGGAATATCTCGACTCAGCACTTATGCATTTACGCTATGTTACGTGAAGTGTTTGGCTGGGATGGTGACTAGAATTTAAGATGAGTGAGTGTATGCGAGTGTTTTTGTAAGTTGTACGTGTGGGTTCATAGGTTTATAGGTAGGTACTAGGCTATTGGCCCTATATAAGCCTAGCCAAAAAGGTACCCTGGCTTTCACCACCCAAGAAAATTATTTTCCTGTGCCCCTGTCAGGCAGAGCCACTGAGGTGATCACCGGGGTGAATTTTCTATTTCCCATCCAGTTATTAAGATTTTTCTTGAAGAGTGCTAACGAGGAGCTTTGTTTGATATAAATTGGTAGTTTGTTCCAGAGTATGGTAAGTCTATGGGACAGGAATCTATCCCTCCAGCATGTTCTGTTTATTGTGGTGACAAGGTGTAGGTCCCTAGCGTGTGTAGCTCAGAGGGATTGGGATTTCTTTAAGTGGAGCATGTCCAACAGATCTGGGTTTGACATAGCTTTGTATGTTAGGCAGACATCACCTCTGAGTAGGTGATATGCAATGGAACAAAGCTGGAGTTTTTTGAGATGGTCTGCGTAGGGCATCTGTTTGAGGGTGGTAATCCTCTTTGTGAAGTATTTCTGCAGCCTTTCCAGTTGTTATAGATGCCTTGTGAGGTACATACCAAAAGGGACGGTGTACTCTATAATGGGTCTAATGGGTGATGAGTAGAGAGGAACAATGACCTCTTTTTTCCTGGATGAGAAAACTTTTGTGATGAGGTATGCCACATAGAAGGATTTCCTGACTACTGTGGTGATGTGATTATCAAAGGAGAGACTAGTGCCCACCTGTGTCCCAAGGTCTCTAATCACACTTTCGGTGTTAAGTAGACTACCACCTATGTGGTAGCTCATAGGTACAGAGTTTTTGCCAAAGGGGATGACATTGCACTTTTTGCATTGATCTTG